>NW_027412105.1:0-68686 GCF_047663935.1 Musca autumnalis
AAAAGTTCACCGGAGATGACTTTCCCAATACAAAAGTTCACCGGAGATGACTTTTCCCATACAAAAGTTCACCGGAGATGACTTTTCCCAATACAAAAGTTCACCGGAGATGACTTTCCCAATACAAAAGTTCACCGGAGATGACTTTCCCAATACAAAAGTTCACCGGAGATGACTTTTCCCATACAAAAGTTCACCGGAGATGACTTTCCCAATACAAAAGTTCACCGGAGATGACTTTTCCCATACAAAAGTTCACCGGAGATGACTTTCCCAATACAAAAGTTCACCGGGCATGACTTTCCCAACACAAAAGTTCACCGGAGATGACTTTTCCCATACAAAAGTTCACCGGAGATGACTTTCCCAATACAAAAGTTCACCGGAGATGACTTTTCCCATACAAAAGTTCACCGGAGATGACTTTCCCAATACAAAAGTTCACCGGAGATGACTTTTCCCATACAAAAGTTCACCGGAGATGACTTTCCCAATACAAAAGTTCACCGGAGATGACTTTTTCCATACAAAAGTTCACCGGAGATGACTTTCCCAATACAAAAGTTCACCGGAGATGACTTTCCCAATACAAAAGTTCACCGGAGATGACTTTTCCCATACAAAAGTTCACCGGAGATGACTTTCCCAATACAAAAGTTCACCGGAGATGACTTTTCCCATACAAAAGTTCACCGGAGATGACTTTTCCCATACAAAAGTTCACCGGAGATTACTTTCCCAATACAAAAGTTCACCGGAGATGACTTTCCCAATACAAAAGTTCACCGGGCATGACTTTCCCAATACAAAAGTTCACCGGAGATGACTTTTCCCATACAAAAGTTCACCGGAGATGACTTTCCCAATACAAAAGTTCACCGGAGATGACTTTCCCAATACAAAAGTTCACCGGAGATGACTTTCCCAATACAAAAGTTCACCGGAGATGACTTTTCCCATACAAAAGTTCACCGGAGATGACTTTCCCAATACAAAAGTTCACCGGAGATGACTTTCCCAATACAAAAGTTCACCGGAGATGACTTTTCCCATACAAAAGTTCACCGGAGATGACTTTCCCAATATAAAAGTTCACCGGGCATGACTTTCCCAATACAAAAGTTCACCGGAGATGACTTTCCCAATACAAAAGTTCACCGGAGATGACTTTTCCCATACAAAAGTTCACCGGAGATGACTTTCCCAATACAAAAGTTCACCGGAGATGACTTTTCCCATACAAAAGTTCACCGGAGATGACTTTCCCAATACAAAAGTTCACCGGAGATGACTTTTCCATACAAAAGTTCACCGGAGATGACTTTCCCAATACAAAAGTTCACCGGAGATGACTTTTCCCATACAAAAGTTCACCGGAGATGACTTTTCCCATACAAAAGTTCACCGGAGATGACTTTCCCAATACAAAAGTTCACCGGAGATGACTTTCCCAATACAAAAGTTCACCGGAGATGACTTTTCCCATACAAAAGTTCACCGGAGATGACTTTCCCAATACAAAAGTTCACCGGAGATGACTTTCCCAATACAAAAGTTCACCGGGCATGACTTTTCCAATACAAAAGTTCACCGGGCACGACTTTCCCAATACAAAAGTTCACCGGGCATGACTTTCCCAATACAAAAGTTCACCGGGCATGACTTTCCCAATACAAAAGTTCACCGGGCATGACTTTCCCAATACAAAAGTTCACCGGAGATGACTTTCCCCATACAAAAGTTCACCGGAGATGACTTTCCCAATACAAAAGTTCACCGGAGGTGACTTTTCCCATACAAAAGTTCACCGGAGATGACTTTCCCAATACAAAAGTTCACCGGAGATGACTTTCCCAATACAAAAGTTCACCGGAGATGACTTTTCCCATACAAAAGTTCACCGGAGATGACTTTCCCAATACAAAAGTTCACCGGAGATGACTTTTCCCATACAAAAGTTCACCGGAGATGACTTTGCCAATACAAAAGTTCACCGGAGATGACTTTTCCCCATACAAAAGTTCACCGGAGATGACTTTCCCAATACAAAAGTTCACCGGAGATGACTTTCCCATACAAAAGTTCACCGGAGATGACTTTCCCAATACAAAAGTTCACCGGAGATGACTTTCCCAATACAAAAGTTCACCGGAGATGACTTTTCCCATACAAAAGTTCACCGGAGATGACTTTCCCAATACAAAAGTTCACCGGAGATGACTTTTCCCATACAAAAGTTCACCGGAGATGACTTTCCCAATACAAAAGTTCACCGGGCATGACTTTCCCAATACAAAAGTTCACCGGGCATGACTTTCCCAATACAAAAGTTCACCGGGCACGACTTTCCCAATACAAAAGTTCACCGGGCATGACTTTCCCAATACAAAAGTTCACCGGGCATGACTTTTCCCAATACAAAAGTTCACCGGCATGACTTTCCCAATACAAAAGTTCACCGGAGATGACTTTTCCCATACAAAAGTTCACCGGAGATGACTTTTCCCATACAAAAGTTCACCGGAGATGACTTTCCCCAATACAAAAGTTCACCGGAGATGACTTTCCCAATACAAAAGTTCACCGGAGATGACTTTTCCCATACAAAAGTTCACCGGAGATGACTTTCCCAATACAAAAGTTCACCGGAGATGACTTTCCCAATACAAAAGTTCACCGGACATGACTTTTCCCATACAAAAGTTCACCGGAGATGACTTTCCCAATACAAAAGTTCACCGGAGATGACTTTTCCCATACAAAAGTTCACCGGAGATGACTTTCCCAATACAAAAGTTCACCGGAGATGACTTTCCCAATACAAAAGTTCACCGGAGATGACTTTTCCCATACAAAAGTTCACCGGAGATGACTTTCCCCAATACAAAAGTTCACCGGAGATGACTTTTCCCATACAAAAGTTCACCGGAGATGACTTTCGCAATATAAAAGTTCACCGGAGATGACTTTTCCCATACAAAAGTTCACCGGAGATGACTTTCCCAATACAAAAGTTCACCGGAGATGACTTTCCCAATACAAAAGTTCACCGGAGATGACTTTTCCCATACAAAAGTTCACCGGAGATGACTTTCCCAATACAAAAGTTCACCGGAGATGACTTTCCCAATACAAAAGTTCACCGGAGATGACTTTTCCCATACAAAAGTTCACCGGAGATGACTTTCCCAATACAAAAGTTCACCGGAGATGACTTTTCCCATACAAAAGTTCACCGGAGATGACTTTCCCAATACAAAAGTTCACCGAAGATGACTTTTCCCATACAAAAGTTCACCGGAGATGACTTTCCCAATACAAAAGTTCACCGGGCATGACTTTCCCAATACAAAAGTTCACCGGAGATGACTTTTCCCATACAAAAGTTCACCGGGCATGACTTTCCCAATACAAAAGTTCACCGGAGATGACTTTCCCAATACAAAAGTTCACCGGAGATGACTTTTCCCATACAAAAGTTCACCGGAGATGACTTTCCCAATACAAAAGTTCACCGGAGATGACTTTCCCAATACAAAAGTTCACCGGAGATGACTTTTCCCATACAAAAGTTCACCGGAGATGACTTTCCCAATACAAAAGTTCACCGGAGATGACTTTTCCCATACAAAAGTTCACCGGAGATGACTTTCCCAATACAAAAGTTCACCGGAGATGACTTTTCCCATACAAAAGTTCACCGGAGATGACTTTTCCCCATACAAAAGTTCACCGGAGATGACTTTCCCAATACAAAAGTTCACCGGAGATGACTTTTCCCATACAAAAGTTCACCGGAGATGACTTTCCCAATACAAAAGTTCACCGGAGATGACTTTCCCAATACAAAAGTTCACCGGGCATGACTTTCCCAATACAAAAGTTCACCGGGCACGACTTTCCCAATACAAAAGTTCACCGGGCATGACTTTCCCAATACAAAAGTTCACCGGGCATGACTTTCCCAATACAAAAGTTCACCGGGCATGACTTTCCCAATACAAAAGTTCACCGGGCATGACTTTCCCAATACAATAGTTCACCGGAGATGACTTTCCCAATACAAAAGTTCACCGGAGATGACTTTTCCCATACAAAAGTTCACCGGAGATGACTTTTCCCATACAAAAGTTCACCGGAGATGACTTCCCCAATACAAAAGTTCACCGGAGATGACTTTTCCCATACAAAAGTTCACCGGAGATGACTTTTCCCATACAAAAGTTCACCGGAGATGACTTTCCCAATACAAAAGTTCACCGGAGATGACTTTTCCCATACAAAAGTTCACCGGAGATGACTTTCCCAATACAAAAGTTCACCGGAGATGACTTTCCCAATACAAAAGTTCACCGGGCATGACTTTCCCAATACAAAAGTTCACCGGGCACGACTTTCCCAATACAAAAGTTCACCGGGCATGACTTTCCCAATACAAAAGTTCACCGGGCATGACTTTCCCAATACAAAAGTTCACCGGGCATGACTTTCCCAATACAAAAGTTCACCGGAGATGACTTTTCCCATACAAAAGTTCACCGCAGATGACTTTCCCAATACAAAAGTTCACCGGAGATGACTTTTCCCATACAAAAGTTCACCGGAGATGACTTTCCCAATACAAAAGTTCACCGGAGATGACTTTCCCAATACAAAAGTTCACCGGAGATGACTTTTCCCATACAAAAGTTCACCGGAGATGACTTTCCCAATACAAAAGTTCACCGGAGATGACTTTTCCCATACAAAAGTTCACCGGAGATGACTTTCCCAATACAAAAGTTCACCGGAGATGACTTTCCCATACAAAAGTTCACCGGAGATGACTTTCCCAGTACAAAAGTTCACCGGAGATGACTTTTCCCATACAAAAGTTCACCGGAGATGACTTTCCCAATACAAAAGTTCACCGGAGATGACTTTCCCAATACAAAAGTTCACCGGAGATGACTTTTCCCATACAAAAGTTCACCGGAGATGACTTTCCCAATACAAAAGTTCACCGGAGATGACTTTTCCCATACAAAAGTTCACCGGAGATGACTTTCCCAATACAAAAGTTCACCGGGCATGACTTTCCCAATACAAAAGTTCACCGGGCATGACTTTCCCAATACAAAAGTTCACCGGGCATGACTTTCCCAATACAAAAGTTCACCGGCATGACTTTCCCAATACAAAAGTTCCCCGGGCATGACTTTCCCAAATACAAAAGTTCTCCGGAGATGACTTTTCCCATACAAAAGTTCACCGGAGATGACTTTTCCCATACAAAAGTTCACCGGAGATGACTTTCCCAATACAAAAGTTCACCGGAGATGACTTTCCCAATACAAAAGTTCACCGGAGATGACTTTTCCCATACAAAAGTTCACCGGAGATGACTTTCCCAATACAAAAGTTCACCGGAGATGACTTTCCCAATACAAAAGTTCACCGGAGATGACTTTTCCCATACAAAAGTTCACCGGAGATGACTTTCCCAATACAAAAGTTCACCGGAGATGACTTTTCCCATACAAAAGTTCACCGGAGATGACTTTCCCAATAGAAAAGTTCACCGGAGATGACTTTCCCAATACAAAAGTTCACCGGAGATGACTTTTCCCATACAAAAGTTCACCGGAGATGACTTTCCCAATACAAAAGTTCACCGGAGATGACTTTCCCAATACAAAAGTTCACCGGAGATGACTTTTCCCATCCAAAAGTTCACCGGAGATGACTTTCCCAATATAAAAGTTCACCGGAGATGACTTTTCCCATACAAAAGTTCACCGGAGATGACTTTCCCAATACAAAAGTTCACCGGAGATGACTTTCCCAATACAAAAGTTCACCGGAGATGACTTTTCCCATACAAAAGTTCACCGGAAATGACTTTCCCAATACAAAAGTTCACCGGAGATGACTTTCCCAATACAAAAGTTCACCGGAGATGACTTTTCCCATACAAAAGTTCACCGGAGATGACTTTCCCAATACAAAAGTTCACCGGAGATGACTTTTCCCATACAAAAGTTCACCGGAGATGACTTTCCCAATACAAAAGTTCACCGGAGATGACTTTTCCCATACAAAAGTTCACCGGAGATGACTTTCCCAATACAAAAGTTCACCGGGCATGACTTTCCCAATACAAAAGTTCACCGGAGATGACTTTTCCCATACAAAAGTTCACCGGGCATGACTTTCCCAATACAAAAGTTCACCGGAGATGACTTTCCCAATACAAAAGTTCACCGGAGATGACTTTTCCCATACAAAAGTTCACCGGAGATGACTTTCCCAATACAAAAGTTCACCGGAGATGACTTTCCCAATACAAAAGTTCACCGGAGATGACTTTTCCCATACAAAAGTTCACCGGAGATGACTTTCCCAATACAAAAGTTCACCGAGATGACTTTTCCCATACAAAAGTTCACCGGAGATGACTTTCCCAATACAAAAGTTCACCGGAGATGACTTTTCCCATACAAAAGTTCACCGGAGATGACTTTTCCCATACAAAAGTTCACCGGAGATGACTTTCCCAATACAAAAGTTCACCGGAGATGACTTTTCCCATACAAAAGTTCACCGGAGATGACTTTCCCAATACAAAAGTTCACCGGAGATGACTTTCCCAATACAAAAGTTCACCGGGCATGACTTTCCCAATACAAAAGTTCACCGGGCACGACTTTCCCAATACAAAAGTTCACCGGGCATGACTTTCCCAATACAAAAGTTCACCGGGCATGACTTTCCCAATACAAAAGTTCACCGGGCATGACTTTCCCAATACAAAAGTTCACCGGGCATGACTTTCCCAATACAATAGTTCACCGGAGATGACTTTCCCAATACAAAAGTTCACCGGAGATGACTTTTCCCATACAAAAGTTCACCGGAGATGACTTTTCCCATACAAAAGTTCACCGGAGATGACTTTCCCAATACAAAGTTCACCGGAGATGACTTTTCCCATACAAAAGTTCACCGGAGATGACTTTTCCCATACAAAAGTTCACCGAAGATGACTTTCCCAATACTAAAGTTCACCGGAGATGACTTTTCCCATACAAAAGTTCACCGGAGATGACTTTCCCAATACAAAAGTTCACCGGAGATGACTTTCCCAATACAAAAGTTCACCGGGCATGACTTTCCCAATACAAAAGTTCACCGGGCACGACTTTCCCAATACAAAAGTTCACCGGGCATGACTTTCCCAATACAAAAGTTCACCGGGCATGACTTTCCCAATACAAAAGTTCACCTGGCATTACTTTCGCAATACAAAAGTTCACCGGAGATGACTTTTCCCATACAAAAGTTCACCGGAGATGACTTTCCCAATACAAAAGTTCACCGGAGATGACTTTTCCCATACAAAAAGTTCACCGGAGATGACTTTCCCAATACAAAAGTTCACCGGAGATGACTTTCCCAATACAAAAGTTCACCGGAGATGACTTTTCCCATACAAAAGTTCACCGGAGATGACTTTCCAATACAAAAGTTCACCGGAGATGACTTTTCCCATACAAAAGTTCACCGGAGATGACTTTCCCAATACAAAAGTTCACCGGAGATGACTTTTCCCATACAAAAGTTCACCGGAGATGACTTTCCCAATACAAAAGTTCACCGGAGATGACTTTTCCCATACAAAAGTTCACCGGAGATGACTTTCCCAATACAAAAGTTCACCGGAGATGACTTTCCCAATACAAAAGTTCACCGGAGATGACTTTTCCCATACAAAAGTTCACCGGAGATGACTTTCCCAATACAAAAGTTCACCGGAGATGACTTTTCCCATACAAAAGTTCACCGGAGATGACTTTCCCAATACAAAAGTTCACCGGGCATGACTTTCCCAATACAAAAGTTCACCGGGCATGACTTTCCCAATACAAAAGTTCACGGGCACGACTTTCCCAATACAAAAGTTCACCGGGCATGACTTTCCCAATACAAAAGTTCACCGGGCATGACTTTCCCAATACAAAAGTTCACCGGGCATGACTTTCCCAATACAAAAGTTCACCGGAGATGACTTTTCCCATACAAAAGTTCACCGGAGATGACTTTTCCCATACAAAAGTTCATCGGAGATGACTTTCCCAATACAAAAGTTCACCGGAGATGACTTTCCCAATACAAAAGTTCACCGGAGATGACTTTTCCCATACAAAAGTTCACCGGAGATGACTTTCCCAATACAAAAGTTCACCGGAGATGACTTTTCCCATACAAAAGTTCACCGGAGATGACTTTCCCAATACAAAGTTCACCGGAGATGACTTTCCCAATACAAAAGTTCACCGGAGATGACTTTTCCCATACAAAAGTTCACCGGAGATGACTTTCCCAATACAAAAGTTCACCGGAGATGACTTTTCCCATACAAAAGTTCACCGGAGATGCCTTTCCCAATACAAAAGTTCACCGGAGATGACTTTCCCAATACAAAAGTTCACCGGAGATGACTTTTCCCATACAAAAGTTCACCGGAGATGACTTTCCCAATACAAAAGTTCACCGGAGATGACTTTCCCAATACAAAAGTTCACCGGAGATGACTTTTCCCATACAAAAGTTCACCGGAGATGACTTTCCCAATACAAAAGTTCACCGGAGATGACTTTCCCAATATAAAAGTTCACCGGGCATGACTTTCCCAATACAAAAGTTCACCGGGCATGACTTTCCCAATACAAAAGTTCACCGGGCATGACTTTCCCAATACAAAAGTTCACCGGGCATGACTTTCCCAATATAAAAGTTCACCGGGCATGACTTTCCAATACAAAAGTTCACCGGAGATGACTTTCCCAATACAAAAGTTCACCGGAGATGACTTTCCCAATATAAAAGTTCACCGGAGATGACTTTCCCAATACAAAAGTTCACCGGAGATGACTTTTCCCATACAAAAGTTCACCGGAGATGACTTTCCCAATACAAAAGTTCACCGGAGATGACTTTTCCCATACAAAAGTTCACCGGAGATGACTTTCCCAATACAAAAGTTCACCGGAGATGACTTTTCCCATACAAAAGTTCACCGGAGATGACTTTCCCAATACAAAAGTTCACCGGAGATGACTTTTCCCATACAAAAGTTCAACGGAGATGACTTTCCCAATACAAAAGTTCACCGGAGATGACTTTTCCCATACAAAAGTTCACCGGGCATGACTTTTCCCATACAAAAGTTCACCGGAGATGACTTTTCCCATACAAAAGTTCACCGGAGATGACTTTCCCAATACAAGATGACTTTCCCAATACAAAAGTTCACCGGAGATGACTTTCCCAATACAAAAGTTCACCGGAGATGACTTTCCCAATACAAAAGTTCACCGGGCATGACTTTCCCAATACAAAAGTTCACTGGAGATGACTTTTCCCATACAAAAGTTCACCGGAGATGACTTTCCCAATACAAAAGTTCACCGGAGATGACTTTCCCAATACAAAAGTTCACCGGAGATGACTTTTCCCATACAAAAGTTCACCGGAGATGACTTTCCCAATACAAAAGTTCACCGGAGATGAATTTTCCCATACAAAAGTTCACCGGAGATGACTTTCCCAATACAAAAGTTCACCGGAGATGACTTTCCCAATACAGAAGTTCACCGGAGATGACTTTTCCCATACAAAAGTTCACCGGAGATGACTTTCCCAATACAAAAGTTCACCGGGCATGACTTTCCCAATACAAAAGTTCACCGGAGATGACTTTTCCCATACAAAAGTTCACCGGAGATGACTTTCCCAATACAAAAGTTCACCGGAGATGACTTTCCCAATACAAAAGTTCACCGGAGATGACTTTTCCCATACAAAAGTTCACCGGAGATGACTTTCCCAATACAAAAGTTCACCGGAGATGACTTTTCCCCATACAAAAGTTCACCGGAGATGACTTTCCCAATACAAAAGTTCACCGGAAATGACTTTTCCCATACAAAAGTTCACCGGAGATGACTTTCCCAATACAAAAGTTCACCGGAGATGACTTTTCCCATACAAAAGTTCACCGGGCATGACTTTCCCAATACAAAAGTTCAACGGAGATTACTTTTCCCATACAAAAGTTCACCGGAGATGACTTTCCCAATACAAAAGTTCACCGGAGATGACTTTCCCAATACAAAAGTTCACCGGAGATGACTTTCCCAATACAAAAGTTCACCGGAGATGACTTTTCCCATACAAAAGTTCACCGGAGATGACTTTCCCAATACAAAAGTTCACCGGAGATGACTTTCCCAATACAAAAGTTCACCGGAGATGACTTTTCCCAATACAAAAGTTCACCGGAGATGACTTTCCCAATACAAAAGTTCACCGGAGATGACTTTTCCCATACAAAAGTTCACCGGAGATGACTTTCCCAATACAAAAGTTCACCGGAGATGACTTTTCCCATACAAAAGTTCACCGGAGATGACCTTCCCAATACAAAAGTTCACCGGAGATGACTTTCCCAATACAAAAGTTCACCGGAGATGACTTTCCCAATACAAAAGTTCACCGGAGATGACTTTCCCAATACAAAAGTTCACCGGGCATGACTTTCCCAATACAAAAGTTCACCGGAGATGACTTTTCCCATACAAAAGTTCACCGGAGATGACTTTCCGAATACAAAAGTTCACCGGAGATGACTTTCCCAATACAAAAGTTCACCGGAGATGACTTTTCCCATACAAAAGTTCACCGGAGATGACTTTCCCAATACAAAAGTTCACCGGAGATGACTTTTCCCATACAAAAGTTCACCGGAGATGACTTTCCCAATACAAAAGTTCACCGGAGATGACTTTCCCAATACAAAAGTTCACCGGAGATGACTTTTCCCATACAAAAGTTCACCGGAGATGACTTTCCCAATACAAAAGTTCACCGGGCATGACTTTCCCAATACAAAAGTTCACCGGAGATGATTTTTCCCATACAAAAGTTCACCGGAGATGACTTTCCCAATACAAAAGTTCACCGGAGATGATTTTCCCAATACAAAAGTTCACCGGAGATGACTTTTCCCATACAAAAGTTCACCGGAGATGACTTTCCCAATACAAAAGTTCACCGGAGATGACTTTTCCCATACAAAAGTTCATCGGAGATGACTTTCCCCAATACAAAAGTTCACCGGAGATGACTTTTCCCATACAAAAGTTCACCGGAGATGACTTTCCCAATACAAAAGTTCACCGGAGATGACTTTTCCCATACAAAAGTTCACCGGAGATGACTTTCCTAATACAAAAGTTCACCGGAGATGACTTTCCCAATACAAAAGTTCACCGGAGATGACTTTCCCAATACAAAAGTTCACCGGAGATGACTTTCCCCAATACAAAAGTTCACCGGAGATGACTTTCCCAATACAAAAGTTCACCGGAGATGACTTTCCCAATACAAAAGTTCACCGGAGATGACTTTTCCCATACAAAAGTTCACCGGAGATGACTTTCCCAATACAAAAGTTCACCGGAGATGACTTTCCCAATATAAAAGTTCACCGGGCATGACTTTCCCAATACAAAAGTTCACCGGGCACGACTTTCCCAATACAAAAGTTCACCGGAGATGACTTTTCCCATACAAAAGTTCACCGGGCATGACTTTCCCAATACAAAAGTTCACCGGGCATGACTTTCCCAATACAAAAGTTCACCGGGCATGACTTTCCCAATACAAAAGTTCACCGGGCACGACTTTCCCAATACAAAAGTTCACCGGGCATGACTTTCCCAATACAAAAGTTCACCGGGCATGACTTTCCCAATACAAAAGTTCACCGGGCATGACTTTCCCAATACAAAAGTTCACCGGAGATGACTTTTCCCATACAAAAGTTCACCGGGCATGACTTTCCCAATACAAAAGTTCTCCGGGCATGACTTTCCCAATACAAAAGTTCACCGGAGATGACTTTTCCCATACAAAAGTTCACCGGAGATGACTTTCCCAATACAAAAGTTCACCGGAGATGACTTTTCCCATACAAAAGTTCACCGGAAATGACTTTCCCAATACAAAAGTTCACCGGAGATGACTTTTCCCATACAAAAGTTCACCGGAGATGAATTTCCCAATACAAAAGTTCACCGGAGATGACTTTTCCCATACAAAAGTTCACCGGAGATGACTTTCCCAATACAAAAGTTCACCGGAGATGACTTTCCCAATACAAAAGTTCACCGGGCATGACTTTCCCAATACAAAAGTTCACCGGAGATGACTTTCCCAATACAAAAGTTCACCGGGCATGACTTTCCCAATACAAAAGTTCACCGGGCATGACTTTCCCATTACAAAAGTTCACCGGGCATGACTTTCCCAATACAAAAGTTCACCGGAGATGACTTTTCCCATACAAAAGTTCACCGGAGATGACTTTCCCAATACAAAAGTTCACCGGAGATGACTTTCCCAATACAAAAGTTCACCGGAGATGACTTTTTCCCATACAAAAGTTCACCGGAGATGACTTTCCAATACAAAAGTTCACCGGAGATGACTTTTCCCATACAAAAGTTCACCGGAGATGACTTTCCCAATACAAAAGTTCACCGGAGATGACTTTTCCCATACAAAAGTTCACCGGAGATGACTTTCCCAATACAAAAGTTCACCGGAGATGACTTTCCCAATACAAAAGTTCACCGGAGATGACTTTTCCCATACAAAAGTTCACCGGAGATGACTTTTTCCATACAAAAGTTCACCGGAGATGACTTTCCATACAAAAGTTCACCGGAGATGACTTTCCCAATACAAAAGTTCACCGGAGATGACTTTTCCCATACAAAAGTTCACCGGAGATGACTTTCCCAATACAAAAGTTCACCGGAGATGACTTTTCCCATACAAAAGTTCACCGGAGATGACTTTCCCAATACAAAAGTTCACCGGAGATGACTTTTCCCATACAAAAGTTCACCGGAGATGACTTTCCCAATACAAAAGTTCACCGGAGATGACTTTTCCCATACAAAAGTTCACCGGGCATGACTTTCCCAATACAAAAGTTCACCGGAGATGACTTTTCCCATACAAAAGTTCACCGGAGATGACTTTCCCAATATAAAAGTTCACCGGAGATGACTTTTCCCATACAAAAGTTCACCGGAGATGACTTTCCCAATACAAAAGTTCACCGGAGATGACTTGCCCAATACAAAAGTTCACCGGAGATGACTTTTCCCATACAAAAGTTCACCGGAGATGACTTTCCCAATACAAAAGTTCACCGGAGATGACTTTCCCAATACAAAAGTTCACCGGAGATGACTTTTCCCATACAAAAGTTCACCGGAGATGACTTTCCCAATACAAAAGTTCACCGGAGATGACTTTTCCCATACAAAAGTTCACCGGAGATGACTTTTCCCATACAAAAGTTCACCGGAGATGACTTTTCCCATACAAAAGTTCACCGGAGATGACTTTCCCAATACAAAAGTTCACCGGAGATGACTTTTCCCATACAAAAGTTCACCGGAGATGACTTTCCCAATACAAAAGTTCACCGGAGATGACTTTTCCCATACAAAAGTTCACCGGAGATGACTTTCCCAATACAAAAGTTCACCGGAGATGACTTTCCCAATACAAAAGTTCACCGGAAATGACTTTTCCCATACAAAAGTTCACCGGAGATGACTTTCCCAATACAAAAGTTCACCGGGCATGACTTTCCCAATACAAAAGTTCACCGGAGATGACTTTCCCAATACAAAAGTTCACCGGAGATGACTTTCCCAATACAAAAGTTCACCGGAGATGACTTTTCCCATACAAAAGTTCACCGGAGATGACTTTCCCAATACAAAAGTTCACCGGAGATGACTTTCCCAATACAAAAGTTCACCGGAGATGACTTTTCCCATACAAAAGTTCACCGGAGATGACTTTCCCAATACAAAAGTTCACCGGAGATGACTTTTCCCATACAAAAGTTCACCGGAGATGACTTTCCCAATACAAAAGTTCACCGGAGATGAATTTTCCCATACAAAAGTTCACCGGAGATGACTTTTCCCATACAAAAGTTCACCGGAGATGACTTTCCCAATACAAAAGTTCACCGGAGATGACTTTTCCCATACAAAAGTTCACCGGAGATGACTTTCCCAATACAAAAGTTCACCGGAGATGACTTTCCCAATACAAAAGTTCACCGGAGATGACTTTTCCCATACAAAAGTTCACCGGAGATGGCTTTCCCAATACAAAAGTTCACCGGAGATGACTTTTCCCATACAAAAGTTCACCGGAGATGACTTTCCCAATACAAAAGTTACCGGAGATGACTTTTCCCATACAAAAGTTCACCGGAGATGACTTTCCCAATACAAAAGTTCACCGGAGATGACTTTTCCCATACAAAAGTTCACCGGAGATGACTTTCCCAATACAAAAGTTCACCGGAGATGACTTTTCCCATACAAAAGTTCACCGGAGATGACTTTCCCAATACAAAAGTTCACCGGAGATGACTTTCCCAATACAAAAGTTCACCGGAGATGACTTTCCTAATACAAAAGTTCACCGGAGATGACTTTCCCAATACAAAAGTTCACCGGAGATGACTTTCCCAATACAAAAGTTCACCGGAGATGACTTTCCCAATACAAAAGTTCACCGGGCATGACTTTCCCAATACAAAAGTTCACCGGAGATGACTTTTCCCATACAAAAGTTCACCGGAGATGACTTTCCCAATACAAAAGTTCACCGGAGATGACTTTCCCAATACAAAAGTTCACCGGAGATGACTTTCCCAATACAAAAGTTCACCGGAGATGACTTTTCCCATACAAAAGTTCACCGGAGATGGCTTTCCCAATACAAAAGTTCACCGGAGATGACTTTCCCAATACAAAAGTTCACCGGAGATGACTTTTCCCATACAAAAGTTCACCGGAGATGACTTTCCCAATACAAAAGTTCACCGGAGATGACTTTCCCAATACAAAAGTTCACCGGAGATGACTTTCCCAATACAAAAGTTCACCGGAGATGACTTTTCCCATACAAAAGTTCACCGGAGATGGCTTTCCCAATACAAAAGTTCACCGGAGATGACTTTTCCCATACAAAAGTTCACCGGAGATGACTTTCCCAATACAAAAGTTCACCGGAGATGACTTTTCCCATACAAAAGTTCACCGGAGATGACTTTCCCAATACAAAAGTTCACCGGAGATGACTTTTCCCATACAAAAGTTCACCGGAGATGACTTTCCCAATACAAAAGTTCACCGGAGATGACTTTTCCCATACAAAAGTTCACCGGAGATGACTTTCCCAATACAAAAGTTCACCGGAGATGACTTTTCCCATACAAAAGTTCACCGGAGATGACTTTCCCAATACAAAAGTTCACCGGAGATGACTTTCCCAATACAAAAGTTCACCGGAGATGACTTTTCCCATACAAAAGTTCACCGGAGATGACTTTCCCAATACAAAAGTTCACCGGAGATGACTTTTCCCATACAAAAGTTCACCGGAGATGACTTTCCCAATACAAAAGTTCACCGGAGATGACTTTTCCCATACAAAAGTTCACCGGAGATGACTTTCCCAATACAAAAGTTCACCGGAGATGACTTTCCCAATACAAAAGTTCGCCGGAGATGACTTTCCCAATACAAAAGTTCACCGGAGATGACTTTCCCAATACAAAAGTTCACCGGAGATGACTTTCCCAATACAAAAGTTCACCGGGCATGACTTTCCCAATACAAAAGTTCACCGGAGATGACTTTTCCCATACAAAAGTTCACCGGAGATGACTTTCCCAATACAAAAGTTCACCGGAGATGACTTTCCCAATACAAAAGTTCACCGGAGATGACTTTTCCCATACAAAAGTTCACCGGAGATGACTTTCCCAATACAAAAGTTCACCGGAGATGACTTTTCCCATACAAAAGTTCACCGGAGATGACTTTCCCAATACAAAAGTTCACCGGAGATGACTTTCCCAATACAAAAGTTCACCGGAGATGACTTTTCCCATACAAAAGTTCACCGGAGATGACTTTCCCAATACAAAAGTTCACCGGGCATGACTTTCCCAATACAAAAGTTCACCGGAGATGACTTTTCCCATACAAAAGTTCACCGGAGATGACTTTCCCAATACAAAAGTTCACCGGAGATGACTTTCCCAATACAAAAGTTCACCCGGAGATGACTTTTCCCATACAAAAGTTCACCGGAGATGACTTTCCCAATACAAAAGTTCACCGGAGATGACTTTTCCCATACAAAAGTTCACCGGAGATGACTTTCCCAATACAAAAGTTCACCGGAGATGACTTTTCCCATACAAAAGTTCACCGGAGATGACTTTTCCCATACAAAAGTTCACCGTAGATGACTTTTCCCATACAAAAGTTCACCGGAGATGACTTTCCCAATACAAAAGTTCACCGGAGATGACTTTCCCAATACAAAAGTTCACCGGAGATGACTTTCCCAATACAAAAGTTCACCGGAGATGACTTTCCCAATACAAAAGTTCACCGGAGATGACTTTTCCCATACAAAAGTTCACCGGAGATGACTTTCCCAATACAAAAGTTCACCGGAGATGACTTTTCCCATACAAAAGTTCACCGGAGATGACTTTCCCAATACAAAAGTTCACCGGAGATGACTTTCCCAATACAAAAGTTCACCGGAGATGACTTTTCCCATACAAAAGTTCACCGGAGATGACTTTCCCAATACAAAAGTTCACCGGAGATGACTTTCCCAATACAAAAGTTCACCGGAGATGACTTTTCCCAATACAAAAGTTCACCGGAGATGACTTTCCCAATACAAAAGTTCACCGGAGATGACTTTTCCCATACAAAAGTTCACCGGAGATGACTTTCCCAATACAAAAGTTCACCGGAGATGACTTTTCCCATACAAAAGTTCACCGGAGATGACTTTCCCAATACAAAAGTTCACCGGAGATGACTTTCCCAATACAAAAGTTCACCGGAGATGACTTTCCCAATACAAAAGTTCACCGGAGATGACTTTCCCAATACAAAAGTTCACCGGGCATGACTTTCCCAATACAAAAGTTCACCGGAGATGACTTTTCCCATACAAAAGTTCACCGGAGATGACTTTCCCAATACAAAAGTTCACCGGAGATGACTTTCCCAATACAAAAGTACACCGGAGATGACTTTTCCCATACAAAAGTTCACCGGAGATGACTTTCCCAATACAAAAGTTCACCGGAGATGACTTTTCCCATACAAAAGTTCACCGGAGATGACTTTCCCAATACAAAAGTTCACCGGAGATGACTTTCCCAATACAAAAGTTCACCGGAGATGACTTTTCCCATACAAAAGTTCACCGGGCACGACTTTCCCAATACAAAAGTTCACCGGAGATGACTTTTCCCATACAAAAGTTCACCGGGCATGATTTTCCCAATACAAAAGTTCACCGGAGATGACTTTCCCAATACAAAAGTTCACCGGAGATGACTTTCCCAATACAAAAGTTCACCGGAGATGACTTTTCCCATACAAAAGTTCACCGGAGATGACTTTCCCAATACAAAAGTTCACCGGAGATGACTTTTCCCATACAAAAGTTCACCGGAGATGACTTTCCCAATACAAAAGTTCACCGGAGATGACTTTTCCCATACAAAAGTTCACCGGAGATGACTTTCCCAATACAAAAGTTCACCGGAGATGACTTTCCCAATACAAAAGTTCACCGGAGATGACTTTTCCCATACAAAAGTTCACCGGAGATGACTTTCCCAATACAAAAGTTCACCGGAGATGACTTTTCCCATACAAAAGTTCACCGGAGATGACTTTCCCAATACAAAAGTTCACCGGAGATGACTTTCCCAATACAAAAGTTCACCGGAGATGACTTTCCCAATACAAAAGTTCACCGGGCATGACTTTCCCAATACAAAAGTTCACCGGAGATGACTTTTCCCATACAAAAGTTCACCGGAGATGACTTTCCCAATACAAAAGTTCACCGGAGATGACTTTTCCCATACAAAAGTTCACCGGAGATGACTTTCCCAATACAAAAGTTCACCGGGCATGACTTTCCCAATACAAAAGTTCACCGGGCATGACTTTCCCAATACAAAAGTTCACCGGAGATGACTTTCTCAATACAAAAGTTCACCGGAGATGACTTTCCCAATACAAAAGTTCACCGGAGATGACTTTTCCCATACAAAAGTTCACCGGTGATGACTTTCCCAATACAAAAGTTCACCGGAGATGACTTTTCCCATACAAAAGTTCACCGGAGATGACTTTCCCAATACAAAAGTTCACCGGAGATGACTTTTCCCATACAAAAGTTCACCGGAGATGACTTTCCCAATACAAAAGTTCACCGGAGATGACTTTTCCCATACAAAAGTTCACCGGAGATGACTTTCCCAATACAAAAGTTCACCGGAGATGACTTTTCCCATACAAAAGTTCACCGGAGATGACTTTCCCAATACAAAAGTTCACCGGAGATGACTTTCCCAATACAAAAGTTCACCGGAGATGACTTTCCCAATACAAAAGTTCACCGGAGATGACTTTTCCCAATACAAAAGTTCACCGGAGATGACTTTCCCAATACAAAAGTTCAGCGGAGATGACTTTTCCCATACAAAAGTTCACCGGAGATGACTTTTCCCATACAAAAGTTCACCGGAGATGACTTTCCCATACAAAAGTTCACCGGAGATGACTTTTCCATACAAAAGTTCACCGGAGATGACTTTCCCAATACAAAAGTTCACCGGAGATGACTTTTCCCATACAAAAGTTCACCGGGCATGACTTTCCCAATACAAAAGTTCACCGGGCATGACTTTCCCAATACAAAAGTTCACCGGAGATGACTTTTCCCATACAAAAGTTCACCGGATTTGACTTTTCCCATACAAAAGTTCACCGGAGATGACTTTTCCCATACAAAAGTTCACCGGAGATGACTTTCCCAATACAAAAGTTCACCGGAGATGACTTTCCCAATACAAAAGTTCACCGGAGATGACTTTTCCCATACAAAAGTTCACCGGGCATGACTTTCCCAAAACAAAAGTTCACCGGGCATGACTTTCCCAATACAAAAGTTCACCGGAGATGACTTTCCCAATACAAAAGTTCACCGGAGATGACTTTCCCAATACAAAAGTTCACCGGAGATGACTTTTCCCATACAAAAGTTCACCGGAGATGACTTTCCCAATACAAAAGTTCACCGGAGATGACTTTCCCAATATAAAAGTTCACCGGGCATGACTTTCCCAATACAAAAGTTCACCGGGCATGACTTTCCCAATACAAAAGTTCACCGGAGATGACTTTCCCATACAAAAGTTCACCGGAGATGACTTTCCCAATACAAAAGTTCACCGGGCACGACTTTCCCAATACAAAAGTTCACCGGAGATGACTTTCCCAATATAAAAGTTCACCGGGCATGACTTTCCCAATACAAAAGTTCACCGGGCACGACTTTCCCAATACAAAAGTTCACCGGAGATGACTTTCCCAATACAAAAGTTCACCGGAGATGACTTTTCCCATACAAAAGTTCACCGGAGATGACTTTCCCAATACAAAAGTTCACCGGAGATGACTTTCCCAATACAAAAGTTCACCGGAGATGACTTTTCCCATACAAAAGTTCACCGGAGATGACTTTCCCAATACAAAAGTTCACCGGAGATGACTTTTCCCATACAAAAGTTCACCGGAGATGACTTTCCCAATACAAAAGTTCACCGGAGATGACTTTTCCCATACAAAAGTTCACCGGAGATGACTTTCCCAATACAAAAGTTCACCGGAGATGACTTTCCCAATACAAAAGTTCACCGGAGATGACTTTCCCAATACAAAAGTTCACCGGAGATGACTTTTCCCATACAAAAGTTCACCGGAGATGACTTTCCCAATACAAAAGTTCACCGGAGATGACTTTTCCCATACAAAAGTTCACCGGAGATGACTTTCCCAATACAAAAGTTCACCGGAGATGACTTTTCCCATACAAAAGTTCACCGGAGATGACTTTTCCCATACAAAAGTTCACCGGAGATGACTTTCCCAATACAAAAGTTCACCGGAGATGACTTTCCCAATATAAAAGTTCACCGGGCATGACTTTCCCAATACAAAAGTTCACCGGAGATGACTTTCCCAATACAAAAGTTCACCGGGCATGACTTTCCCAATACAAAAGTTCACCGGGCATGACTTTCCCAATACAAAAGTTCACCGGAGATGACTTTTCCCATACAAAAGTTCACCGGAGATGACTTTCCCAATACAAAAGTTCACCGGAGATGACTTTCCCAATACAAAAGTTCACCGGAGATGACTTTTCCCATACAAAAGTTCACCGGAGATGACTTTTCCCATACAAAAGTTCACCGGAGATGACTTTCCCAATACAAAAGTTCACCGGAGATGACTTTTCCCATACAAAAGTTCACCGGAGATGACTTTCCCAATACAAAAGTTCACCGGAGATGAATTTCCCAATACAAAAGTTCACCGGAGATGACTTTTTCCCATACAAAAGTTCACCGGAGATGACTTTCCCAATACAAAAGTTCACCGGAGATGACTTTCCCAATACAAAAGTTCACCGGAGATGACTTTCCCAATACAAAAGTTCACCGGAGATGACTTTTCCCATACAAAAGTTCACCGGAGATGACTTTCCCAATACAAAAGTTCACCGGAGATGACTTTCCAATACAAAAGTTCACCGGAGATGACTTTCCCAATACAAAAGTTCACCGGAGATGACTTTCCCAATACAAAAGTTCACCGGAGATGACTTTTCCCATACAAAAGTTCACCGGAGATGACTTTCCCAATACAAAAGTTCACCGGAGATGACTTTCCAATACAAAAGTTCACCGGAGATGACTTTTCCCATACAAAAGTTCACCGGAGATGACTTTCCCAATACAAAAGTTCACCGGAGATGACTTTTCCCATACAAAAGTTCACCGGAGATGACTTTCCCAATACAAAAGTTCACCGGAGATGACTTTTCCCATACAAAAGTTCACCGGAGATGACTTTTCCCATACAAAAGTTCACCGGAGATGACTTTCCCAATACAAAAGTTCACCAGGGATGACTTTTCCCATACAAAAGTTCACCGGAGATGACTTTCCCAATACAAAAGTTCACCGGAGATGACTTTCCCAATACAAAAGTTCACCGGAGATGACTTTTCCCATACAAAAGTTCACCGGAGATGACTTTTCCCATACAAAAGTTCACCGGAGATGACTTTCCCAATACAAAAGTTCACCGGAGATGACTTTTCCCATACAAAAGTTCACCGGAGATGACTTTCCCAATACAAAAGTTCACCGGAGATGACTTTCCCAATACAAAAGTTCACCGGAGATGACTTTTCCCATACAAAAGTTCACCGGAGATGACTTTCCCAATACAAAAGTTCACCGGAGATGACTTTCCCAATACAAAAGTTCACCGGAGATGACTTTTCCCATACAAAAGTTCACCGGGAGATGACTTTCCCAATACAAAAGTTCACCGGAGATGACTTTCCCAATACAAAAGTTCACCGGAGATGACTTTCCAATACAAAAGTTCACCGGAGATGACTTTCCCAATACAAAAGTTCACCGGAGATGACTTTCCCAATACAAAAGTTCACCGGAGATGACTTTTCCCATACAAAAGTTCACCGGAGATGACTTTCCCAATACAAAAGTTCACCGGAGATGACTTTCCCAATACAAAAGTTCACCGGAGATGACTTTTCCCATACAAAAGTTCACCGGAGATGACTTTCCCAATACAAAAGTTCACCGGAGATGACTTTTCCCATACAAAAGTTCACCGGAGATGACTTTCCCAATACAAAAGTTCACCGGAGATGACTTTTCCCATACAAAAGTTCACCGGAGATGACTTTCCCATACAAAAGTTCACCGGAGATGACTTTCCCAATACAAAAGTTCACCAGAGATGACTTTTCCCATACAAAAGTTCACCGGAGATGACTTTCCCAATACAAAAGTTCACCGGAGATGACTTTCCCAATACAAAAGTTCACCGGAGATGACTTTTCCCATACAAAAGTTCACCGGAGATGACTTTCCCAATACAAAAAGTTCACCGGAGATGACTTTCCCAATACAAAAGTTCACCGGAGATAACTTTCCCAATACAAAAGTTCACCGGAGATGACTTTTCCCATACAAAAGTTCACCGGAGATGACTTTCCCAATACAAAAGTTCACCGGAGATGACTTTCCCAATACAAAAGTTCACCGGAGATGACTTTCCCAATACAAAAGTTCACCGGAGATGACTTTCCCAATACAAAAGTTCACCGGAGATGACTTTTCCCATACAAAAGTTCACCGGAGATGACTTTCCCAATACAAAAGTTCACCGGAGATGACTTTCCAATACAAAAGTTCACCGGAGATGACTTTCCCAATACAAAAGATCACCGGAGATGACTTTCCCAATACAAAAGTTCACCGGAGATGACTTTCCCAATACAAAAGTTCACCGGAGATGACTTTCCCAATACAAAAGTTCACCGGAGATGACTTTCCAATACAAAAGTTCACCGGAGATGACTTTCCCAATACAAAAGTTCACCGGAGATGACTTTCCCAATACAAAAGTTCACCGGAGATGACTTTTCCCATACAAAAGTTCACCGGAGATGACTTTCCCAATACAAAAGTTCACCGGAGATGACTTTCCCAATACAAAAGTTCACCGGAGATGACTTTTCCCATACAAAAGTTCACCGGAGATGACTTTCCCAATACAAAAGTTCACCGGAGATGACTTTTCCCATACAAAAGTTCACCGGAGATGACTTTCCCAATACAAAAGTTCACCGGAGATGACTTTTCCCATACAAAAGTTCACCGGAGATGACTTTTCCCATACAAAAGTTCACCGGAGATGACTTTCCCAATACAAAAGTTCACCAGAGATGACTTTTCCCATACAAAAGTTCACCGGAGATGACTTTCCCAATACAAAAGTTCACCGGAGATGACTTTCCCAATACAAAAGTTCACCGGAGATGACTTTTCCCATACAAAAGTTCACCGGAGATGACTTTTCCCATACAAAAGTTCACCGGAGATGACTTTCCCAATACAAAAGTTCACCGGAGATGACTTTTCCCATACAAAAGTTCACCGGAGATGACTTTCCCAATACAAAAGTTCACCGGAGATGACTTTCCCAATACAAAAGTTCACCGGAGATGACTTTTCCCATACAAAAGTTCACCGGAGATGACTTTCCCAATACAAAAGTTCACCGGAGATGACTTTCCCAATACAAAAGTTCACCGAGATGACTTTCCCAATACAAAAGTTCACCGGAGATGACTTTTCCCATACAAAAGTTCACCGGAGATGACTTTCCCAATACAAAAGTTCACCGGAGATGACTTTCCAATACAAAAGTTCACCGGAGATGACTTTCCCAATACAAAAGTTCACCGGAGATGACTTTCCCAATACAAAAGTTCACCGGAGATGACTTTTCCCATACAAAAGTTCACCGGAGATGACTTTCCCAATACAAAAGTTCACCGGAGATGACTTTCCCAATACAAAAGTTCACCGGAGATGACTTTTCCCATACAAAAGTTCACCGGAGATGACTTTCCCAATACAAAAGTTCACCGGAGATGACTTTTCCCATACAAAAGTTCACCGGAGATGACTTTCCCAATACAAAAGTTCACCGGAGATGACTTTTCCCCATACAAAAGTTCACCGGAGATGACTTTTCCCATACAAAAGTTCACCGGAGATGACTTTCCCAATACAAAAGTTCACCAGAGATGACTTTTCCCATACAAAAGTTCACCGGAGATGACTTTCCCAATACAAAAGTTCACCGGAGATGACTTTCCCAATACAAAAGTTCACCGGAGATGACTTTTCCCATACAAAAGTTCACCGGAGATGACTTTCCCAATACAAAAGTTCACCGGAGATGACTTTCCCAATACAAAAGTTCACCGGAGATGACTTTCCCAATACAAAAGTTCACCGGAGATGACTTTTCCCATACAAAAGTTCACCGGAGATGACTTTCCCAATACAAAAGTTCACCGGAGATGACTTTCCCAATACAAAAGTTCACCGGAGATGACTTTCCCAATACAAAAGTTCACCGGAGATGACTTTCCCAATACAAAAGTTCACCGGAGATGACTTTTCCCATACAAAAGTTCACCGGAGATGACTTTCCCAATACAAAAGTTCACCGGAGATGACTTTCCCAATACAAAAGTTCACCGGAGATGACTTTTCCCATACAAAAGTTCACCGGAGATGACTTTCCCAATACAAAAGTTCACCGGAGATGACTTTTCCCATACAAAAGTTCACCGGAGATGACTTTCCCAATACAAAAGTTCACCGGAGATGACTTTCCCAATACAAAAGTTCACCGGGCATGACTTTCCCAATACAAAAGTTCACCGGAGATGACTTTCCCAATACAAAAGTTCACCGGGCATGACTTTCCCAAAAAAAAAGTTCACCGGGCATGACTTTCCCAATATAAAAGTTCACGGGGCTCGACTTTCCCAATACAAAAGTTCACCGGAGATGACTTTCCCAATACAAAAGTTCACCGGGCATGACATTCCCAATACAAAAGTTCACCGGGCATGACTTTCCCAATACAAAAGTTCACCGGAGATGACTTTTCCCATACAAAAGTTCACCGGAGATGACTTTCCCAATACAAAAGTTCACGGAGATGACTTTCCCAATGCAAAAGTTCACCGGAGATGACTTTTCCCATACAAAAGTTCACCGGAGATGACTTTCCCAATACAGAAGTTCAACGGAGATGACTTTTCCCATACAAAAGTTCACCGGAGATGACTTTCCAAATACAAAAGTTCACCGGAGATGACTTTCCCAATACAAAAGTTCACCGGAGATGACTTTTCCCATACAAAAGTTCACCGGAGATGACTTTCCCAATACAAAAGTTCACCGGAGATGACTTTTCCCATACAAAAGTTCACCGGAGATGACTTTCCCAATACAAAAGTTCACCGGAGATGACTTTTCCCATACAAAAGTTCACCGGAGATGACTTTCCCAATACAAAAGTTCACCGGAGATGACTTTCCCAATACAAAAGTTCACCGGAGATGACTTTCCCAATACAAAAGTTCACCGGAGATGACTTTCCCAATACAAAAGTTCACCGGGCATGACTTTCCCAATACAAAAGTTCACCGGAGATGACTTTTCCCATACAAAAGTTCACCGGAGATGACTTTCCCAATACAAAAGTTCACCGGAGATGACTTTTCCCATACAAAAGTTCACCGGAGATGACTTTCCCAATACAAAAGTTCACCGGAGATGACTTTCCCAATACAAAAGTTCACCGGAGATGACTTTTCCCATACAAAAGTTCACCGGAGATGACTTTCCCAATACAAAAGTTCACCGGAGATGACTTTTCCCATACAAAAGTTCACCGGAGATGACTTTCCCAATACAAAAGTTCACCGGAGATGACTTTCCCAATACAAAAGTTCACCGGGCATGACTTTCCCAATACAAAAGTTCACCGGGCATGACTTTCCCAATACAATAGTTCACCGCGCATGACTTTCCCAATACAAAAGTTCACCGGGCATGACTTTTCCAATATAAAAGTTCACCGGAGATGACTTTCCCAATACAAAAGTTCACCGGGCATGACTTTCCCAATACAAAAGTTCACCGGGCATGACTTTCCCAATACAAAAGTTCGCCGGAGATGACTTTTCCCATACAAAAGTTCACCGGACATGACTTTCCCAATACAAAAGTTCACCGGGCACGACTTTCCCAATACAAAAGTTCACCGGACATGACTTTCACAATATAAAAGTTCACCGGGCATGACTTTTCCAATATAAAAGTTCACCGGGCATGACTTTCCCAATACAAAAGTTCACCGGGCATGACTTTTCCCATACAAAAGTTCACCGGAGATGACTTTCCCAATACAAAAGTTCACCGGAGATGACCTTTCCCATACAAAAGTTCACCGGAGATGACTTTCCCAATACAAAAGTTCACCGGAGATGACTTTCCCAATACAAAAGTTCACCGGAGATGACTTTCCCAATACAAAAGTTCACCGGAGATGACTTTTCCCATACAAAAGTTCACCGGAGATGACTTTCCCAATACAAAAGTTCACCGGAGATGGCTTTCCAATACAAAAGTTCACAGGAGATGACTTTCCCAATACAAAAGTTCACCGGAGATGACTTTCCCAATACAAAAGTTCACCGGAGATGACTTTTCCCATACAAAAGTTCACCGGAGATGACTTTCCCAATACAAAAGTTCACCGGAGATGACTTTTCCCATACAAAAGTTCACCGGAGATGACTTTCCCAATACAAAAGTTCACCGGAGATGACTTTCCCAATACAAAAGTTCACCGGAGATGACTTTCCCAATACAAAAGTTCACCGGAGATGACTTTCCCAATACAAAAGTTCACCGGGCATGACTTTCCCAATACAAAAGTTCACCGGAGATGACTTTTCCCATACAAAAGTTCACCGGAGATGACTTTCCCAATACAAAAGTTCACCGGAGATGACTTTTCCCATACAAAAGTTCACCGGAGATGACTTTCCCAATACGAAAGTTCACCGGAGATGACTTTCCCAATACAAAAGTTCACCGGAGATGACTTTTCCCATACAAAAGTTCACCGGAGATGACTTTCCCAATACAAAAGTTCACCGGAGATGACTTTTCCCATACAAAAATTCACCGGAGATGACTTTCCCAATACAAAAGTTCACCGGAGATGACTTTCCCAATACAAAAGTTCACCGGGCATGACTTTCCCAATACAAAAGTTCACCGGGCGTGACTTTCCCAATACAATAGTTCACCGGGCATGACTTTCCCAATACAAAAGTTCACCGGGCATGACTTTTCCAATATAAAAGTTCACCGGAGATGACTTTCCCAATACAAAAGTTCACCGGGCATGACTTTCCCAATACAAAAGTTCACCGGGCATGACTTTCCCAATACAAAAGTTCGCCGGAGATGACTTTTCCCATACAAAAGTTCACCGGACATGACTTTCCCAATACAAAAGTTCACCGGGCACGACTTTCCCAATACAAAAGTTCACCGGGCATGACTTTCACAATATAAAAGTTCACCGGGCATGACTTTTCCAATATAAAAGTTCACCGGGCATGACTTTCCCAATACAAAAGTTCACCGGGCATGACTTTTTCCATACAAAAGTTCACCGGAGATGACTTTCCCAATACAAAAGTTCACCGGAGATGACCTTTCCCATACAAAAGTTCACCGGAGATGACTTTCCCAATACAAAAGTTCACCGGAGATGACTTTCCCAATACAAAAGTTCACCGGAGATGACTTTCCCAATACAAAAGTTCACCGGAGATGACTTTTCCCATACAAAAGTTCACCGGAGATGACTTTCCCAATACAAAAGTTCACCTGAGATGACTTTCCAATACAAAAGTTCACCGGAGATGACTTTCCCAATACAAAAGTTCACCGGAGATGACTTTCCCAATACAAAAGTTCACCGGAGATGACTTTTCCCATACAAAAGTTCACCGGAGATGACTTTCCCAATACAAAAGTTCACCGGAGATGACTTTTCCCATACAAAAGTTCACCGGAGATGACTTTCCCAATACAAAAGTTCACCGGAGATGACTTTTCCCATACAAAAGTTCACCGGACATGACTTTCCCAATACAAAAGTTCACCGGAGATGACTTTTCCCATACAAAAGTTCACCGGAGATGACTTTTCCCATACAAAAGTTCACCGGAGATGACTTTCCCAATACAAAAGTTCACCAGAGATGACTTTTCCCATACAAAAGTTCACCGGAGATGACTTTCCCAATACAAAAGTTCACCGGAGATGACTTTCCCAATACAAAAGTTCACCGAAGATGACTTTTCCCATACAAAAGTTCACCGGAGATGACTTTCCCAATACAAAAGTTCACCGGAGATGACTTTCCCAATACAAAAGTTCACCGGAGATGACTTTCCCAATACAAAAATTCACCGGAGATGACTTTTCCCATACAAAAGTTCACCGGAGATGACTTTCCCAATACAAAAGTTCACCGGAGATGACTTTCCCAATACAAAAGTTCACCGGAGATGACTTTCCCAATACAAAAGTTCACCGGAGATGACTTTCCCAATACAAAAGTTCACCGGAGATGACTTTTCCCATACAAAAGTTCACCGGAGATGACTTTCCCAATACAAAAGTTCACTGGAGATGACTTTCCCAATACAAAAGTTCACCGGAGATGACTTTTCCCATACAAAAGTTCACCGGAGATGACTTTCCCAATACAAAAGTTCACCGGAGATGACTTTTCCCATACAAAAGTTCACCGGAGATGACTTTCCCAATACAAAAGTTCACCGGAGATGACTTTCCCAATACAAATGTTCACCGGGCATGACTTTCCCAATACAAAAGTTCACCGGAGATGACTTTCCCAATACAAAAGTTCACCGGGCATGACTTTCCCAAAACAAAAGTTCACCGGTTATGACTTTCCCAATATTAAAGTTCACGGGGCTCGAATTTCCCAATACAAAAGTTCACCGGAGATGACTTTCCCAATACAAAAGTTCACCGGGCATGACTTTCCCAATACAAAAGTTCACCGGGCATGACTTTCCCAATACAAAAGTTCACCGGAGATGACTTTTCCCATACAAAAGTTCACCGGAGATGACTTTCCCAATACAAAAGTTCACCGGAGATGTCTTTTCCCATACAAAAGTTCACCGGAGATGACTCTCCCAATACAAAAGTTCACCGGAGATGACTTTCCCAATACAAAAGTTCACCGGAGATGACTTTTCCCATACAAAAGTTCACCGGAGATGACTTTCCCAATACAAAAGTTCACCGGAGATGACTTTTCCCATACAAAAGTTCACCGGAGATGACTTTCCCAATACAAAAGTTCACCGGAGATGACTTTCCCAATACAAAAGTTCACCGGAGATGACTTTTCCCATACAAAAGTTTACCGAAGATGACTTTCCCAATACAAAAGTTCACCGGAGATGACTTTCCCAATACAAAAGTTCACCGGAGATGACTTTTCCCATACAAAAGTTCACCGGAGATGACTTTCCCAATACAAAAGTTCACCGGAGATGACTTTTCCCATACAAAAGTTCACCGGAGATGACTTTCCCAATACAAAAGTTCACCGGAGATGACTTTCGCAATACAAAAGTTCACCGGAGATGACTTTTCCCATACAAAAGTTCACCGGAGATGACTTTCCCAATACAAAAGTTCACCGGAGATGACTTTTCCCATACAAAAGTTCACCGGAGATGACTTTCCCAATACAAAAGTTCACCGGAGATGAATTTTCCCATACAAAAGTTCACCAGAGATGACTTTCCCAATACAAAAGTTCACCGGAGATGACTTTCCCAATACAAAAGTTCACCGGAGATGACTTTCCCAATACAAAAGTTCACCGGAGATGACTTTCCCAATACAAAAGTTCACCGGGCATGACTTTCCCAATACAAAAGTTCACCGGAGATGACTTTTCCCATACAAAAGTTCACCGGAGATGACTTTCCCAATACAAAAGTTCACCGGAGATGACTTTTCCCATACAAAAGTTCACCGGAGATGACTTTCCCAATACAAAAGTTCACCGGAGATGACTTTCCCAATACAAAAGTTCACCGGAGATGACTTTTCCCATACAAAAGTTCACCGGAGATGACTTTCCCAATACAAAAGTTCACCGGAGATGACTTTTCCCATACAAAAGTTCACCGGAGATGACTTTCCCAATACAAAAGTTCACCGGAGATGACTTTCCCAATACAAAAGTTCACCGGGCATGACTTTCCCAATACAAAAGTTCACCGGGCATGACTTTCCCAATAAAATAGTTCACAGGGCATGACTTTCCCAATACAAAAGTTCACCGGGCATGACTTTTCCAATATAAAAGTTCACCGGAGATGACTTTCCCAATACAAAAGTTCACCGGGCATGACTTTCCCAATACAAAAGTTCACCGGGCATGACTTTCCCAATACAAAAGTTCGCCGGAGATGACTTTTCCCATACAAAAGTTCACCGGACATGACTTTCCCAATACAAAAGTTCACCGGGCACGACTTTCCCAATACAAAAGTTCGCCGGGCATGACTTTCACAATATAAAAGTTCACCGGGCATGACTTTTCCAATATAAAAGTTCACCGGGCATGACTTTCCCAATACAAAAGTTCACCGGGCATGACTTTCCCAATACAAAAGTTCACCGGGCATGACTTTCCCAATATAAAAGTTCACCGGGCATGACTTTCCCAATACAAAAGTTCACCGGAGATGACTTTCCCAATACAAAAGTTCACCGGGCATGACTTTCCCAATACAAAAGTTCACCGGAGATGACTTTCCCAATACAAAAGTTCACCGGGCATGACTTTCCCAATACAAAAGTTCACCGGGCATGACTTTTCCAATACAAAAGTTCACCGGGCATGACTTTCCCAATACAAAAGTTCACCGGAGATGACTTTCCCAATACAAAAGTTCACCGGAGATGACTTTCCCAATACAAAAGTTCACCGGAGATGACTTTTCCCATACAAAAGTTCACCGGAGATGACTTTCCCAATACAAAAGTTCACCGGAGATGACTTTTCCCATACAAAAGTTCACCGGAGATGACTTTCCCAATACAAAAGTTCACCGGAGATGACTTTTCCCATACAAAAGTTCACCGGAGATGACTTTCCCAATACAAAAGTTCACCGGAGATGACTTTTCCCATACAAAAGTTCACCGGAGATGACTTTTCCCATACAAAAGTTCACCGGAGATGACTTTCCCAATACAAAAGTTCACCAGAGATGACTTTTCCCATACAAAAGTTCACCGGAGATGACTTTCCCAATACAAAAGTTCACCGGAGATGACTTTCCCAATACAAAAGTTCACCGAAGATGACTTTTCCCATACAAAAGTTCACCGGAGATGACTTTCCCAATACAAAAGTTCACCGGGCACGACTTTCCCAATACAAAAGTTCACCGGAGATGACTTTCCCAATACAAAAGTTCACCGGAGATGACTTTTCCCATACAAAAGTTCACCGGAGATGACTTTCCCAATACAAAAGTTCACCGGAGATGACTTTCCCAATACAAAAGTTCACCGGAGATGACTTTCCCAATACAAAAGTTCACCGGAGATGACTTTCCCAATACAAAAGTTCACCGGAGATGACTTTTCCCATACAAAAGTTCACCGGAGATGACTTTCCCAATACAAAAGTTCACCGGAGATGACTTTCCCAATACAAAAGTTCACCGGAGATGACTTTTCCCATACAAAAGTTCACCGGAGATGACTTTCCCAATACAAAAGTTCACCGGAGATGACTTTCCCAATACAAAAGTTCACCGGGCACGACTTTCCCAATACAAAAGTTCACCGGAGATGACTTTCCCAATACAAAAGTTCACCGGAGATGACTTTCCCAATACAAATGTTCACCGGGCATGACTTTCCCAATACAAAAGTTCACCGGAGATGACTTTCCCAATACAAAAGTTCACCGGGCATGACTTTCCCAAAACAAAAGTTCACCGGGCATGACTTTCCCAATATAAAAGTTCACGGGGCTCGAATTTCCCAATACAAAAGTTCACCGGAGATGACTTTCCCAATACAAAAGTTCACCGGGCATGACTTTCCCAATACAAAAGTTCACCGGGCATGACTTTCCCAATACAAAAGTTCACCGGAGATGACTTTTCCCATACAAAAGTTCACCGGAGATGACTTTCCCAATACAATAGTTCACCGGAGATGTCTTTTCCCATACAAAAGTTCACCGGAGATGACTCTCCCAATACAAAAGTTCACCGGAGATGACTTTCCCAATACAAAAGTTCACCGGAGATGACTTTTCCCATACAAAAGTTCACCGGAGATGACTTTCCCAATACAAAAGTTCACCGGAGATGACTTTGCCCATACAAAAGTTCACCGGAGATGACTTTCCCAATACAAAAGTTCACCGGAGATGACTTTCCCAATACAAAAGTTCACCGGAGATGACTTTTCCCATACAAAAGTTCACCGGAGATGACTTTCCCAATACAAAAGTTCACCGGAGATGACTTTCCCAATACAAAAGTTCACCGGAGATGACTTTTCCCATACAAAAGTTCACCGGAGATGACTTTCCCAATACAAAAGTTCACCGGAGATGACTTTTCCCATACAAAAGTTCACCGGAGATGACTTTTCCAATACAAAAGTTCACCGGAGATGACTTTCGCAATACAAAAGTTCACCGGAGATGACTTTTCCCATACAAAAGTTCACCGGAGATGACTTTCCCAATACAAAAGTTCACCGGAGATGACTTTTCCCATACAAAAGTTCACCGGAGATGACTTTCCCAATACAAAAGTTCACCGGAGATGACTTTTCCCATACAAAAGTTCACCGGAGATGACTTTCCCAATACAAAAGTTCACCGGAGATGACTTTCCCAATACAAAAGTTCACCGGAGATGACTTTCCCAATACAAAAGTTCACCGGAGATGACTTTCCCAATACAAAAGTTCACCGGGCATGACTTTCCCAATACAAAAGTTCACCGGAGATGACTTTTCCCATACAAAAGTTCACCGGAGATGACTTTCCCAATACAAAAGTTCACCGGAGATGACTTTTCCCATACAAAAGTTCACCGGAGATGACTTTCCCAATACAAAAGTTCACCGGAGATGACTTTCCCAATACAAAAGTTCACCGGAGATGACTTTTCCCATACAAAAGTTCACCGGAGATGACTTTCCCAATACAAAAGTTCACCGGAGACGACTTTTCCCATACAAAAGTTCACCGGAGATGACTTTGCCAATACAAAAGTTCACCGGAGATGACTTTCCCAATACAAAAGTTCACCGGGCATGACTTTCCCAATACAAAAGTTCACCGGGCATGACTTTCCCAATACAATAGTTCACCGGGCATGACTTTCCCAATACAAAAGTTCACCGGGCATGACTTTTCCAATATAAAAGTTCACCGGAGATGACTTTCCCAATACAAAAGTACACCGGGCATGACTTTCCCAATACAAAAGTTCACCGGGCATGACTTTCCCAATACAAAAGTTCGCCGGAGATGACTTTTCCCATACAAAAGTTCACCGGACATGACTTTCCCAATACAAAAGTTCACCGGGCACGACTTTCCCAATACAAAAGTTCACCGGGCATGACTTTCACAATATAAAAGTTCACCGGGCATGACTTTTCCAATATAAAAGTTCACCGGGCATGACTTTCCCAATACAAAAGTTCACCGGGCATGACTTTCCCAATACAAAAGTTCACCGGGCATGACTTTCCCAATACAAAAGTTCACCGGAGATGACTTTTCCCATACAAAAGTTCACCGGAGATGACTTTCCCAATACAAAAGTTCACCGGAGATGACTTTTCCCATACAAAAGTTCACCGGAGATGACTTTCCAATACAAAAGTTCACCGGAGATGACTTTCCCAATACAAAAGTTCACCGGAGATGACTTTTCCCATACAAAAGTTCACCGGAGATGACTTTCCCAATACAAAAGTTCACCGGAGATGACTTTTCCCATACAAAAGTTCACCGGAGATGACTTTCCCAATACAAAAGTTCACCGGAGATGACTTTCCCAATACAAAAGTTCACCGGGCATGACTTTCCCAATACAAAAGTTCACCGGGCATGACTTTCCCAATACAATAGTTCACCGGGCATGACTTTCCCAATACAAAAGTTCACCGGGCATGACTTTTCCAATATAAAAGTTCACCGGGCATGACTTTCCCAATACAAAAGTTCACCGGGCATGACTTTCCCAATACAAAAGTTCGCCGGAGATGACTTTTCCCATACAAAAGTTCACCGGACATGACTTTCCCAATACAAAAGTTCACCGGGCACGACTTTCCCAATACAAAAAGTTCACCGGGCATGACTTTCACAATATAAAAGTTCACCGGGCATGACTTTTCCAATATAAAAGTTCACCGGGCATGACTTTCCCAATACAAAAGTTCACCGGGCATGACTTTCCCAATACAAAAGTTCACCGGGCATGACTTTCCCAATATAAAAGTTCACCGGGCATGACTTTCCCAATACAAAAGTTCACCGGAGATGACTTTCCCAATACAAAAGTTCACCGGGCATGACTTTCCCAATACAAAAGTTCACCGGAGATGACTTTCCCAATACAAAAGTTCACCGGGCATGACTTTCCCAATACAAAAGTTCACCGGGCATGACTTTCCCAATACAAAAGTTCACCGGGCATGACTTTCCCTACAAAAGTTCACCGGGCATGACTTTCCCAATACAATAGTTCACCGGGCATGACTTTCCCAATACAAAAGTTCACCGGGCATTACTTTCCCAATACAAAAGTTCACCGGGCATGACTTTCCCAATACAAAAGTTCACCGGAGATGACTTTCTCAATACAAAAGTTCACCGGGCATGACTTTCCCAATACAAAAGTTCACCGGGCATGACTTTCCCAATACAAAAGATCACCGGAGATGACTTTCCCATACAAAAGTTCACCGGAGATGACTTTCCCAATACAAAAGTTCACCGGGCACGACTTTCCCAATACAAAAGTTCACCGGAGATGACTTTCCCAATACAAAAGTTCACCGGGCATGACTTTCCCAATACAAAAGTTCACCGGGCATGACTTTCCCAATACAAAAGTTCACCGGAGATGACTTTCCCAATACAAAAGTTCACCGGAGATGACTTTCCCAATACAAAAGTTCACCGGAGCTGACTTTCCCAATACAAAAGTTCACCGGAGATGACTTTTCCCATACAAAAGTTCACCGGAGATGACTTTCCCAATACAAAAGTTCACCGGAGATGACTTTTCCCATACAAAAGTTCACCGGAGATGACTTTCCCAATACAAAAGTTCACCGGAGATGACTTTCCCAATACAAAAGTTCACCGGAGATGACTTTTCCCATACAAAAGTTCACCGGAGATGACTTTCCCAATACAAAAGTTCACCGGAGATGACTTTTCCCATACAAAAGTTCACCGGAGATGACTTTCCCAATACAAAAGTTCACCGGAGATGACTTTTCCCATACAAAAGTTCACCGGAGATGACTTTCCCAATACAAAAATTCACCGGAGATGACTTTCCCAATACAAAAGTTCACCGGAGATGACTTTCCCCATACAAAAGTTCACCGGAGATGACTTTCCCAATACAAAAGTTCACCGGAGATGACTTTCCCAATATAAAAGTTCACCGGGCATGACTTTCCCAATACAAAAGTTCACCGGGCACGACTTTCCCAATACAAAAGTTCACCGGAGATGACTTTCCCAATATAAAAGTTCACCGGGCATGACTTTCCCAATACAAAAGTTCACCGGGCACGACTTTCCCAATACAAAAGTTCACCGGAGATGACTTTTCCCATACAAAAGTTCACCGGGCATGACTTTCCCAATACAAAAGTTCACCGGGCATGACTTTCCCAATACAAAAGTTCACCGGAGATGACTTTCCCATACAAAAGTTCACCGATGATGACTTTCCCAATACAAAAGTTCACCGGGCACGACTTTCCCAATACAAATTTCACCGGAGATGACTTTCCCAATATAAAAGTTCACCGGGCATGACTTTCCCAATACAAAAGTTCACCGGGCACGACTTTCCCAATACAAAAGTTCACCGGAGATGACTTTCCCAATACAAAAGTTCACCGGAGATGACTTTCCCAATACAAAAGTTCACCGGGCATGACTTTCCCAATACAAAAGTTCACCGGAGATGACTTTCCCAATACAAAAGTTCACCGGGCATGACTTTCCCAAAACAAAAGTTCACCGGGCATGACTTTCCCAATATAAAAGTTCACCGGGCATGACTTTCCCAATACAAAAGTTCACCGGAGATGACTTTCCCAATACAAAAGTTCACCGGGCATGAATTTCCCAATACAAAAGTTCACCGGGAATGACTTTTCCAAACAAAAGTTCACCGGAGATGACTTTTCCCATACAAAAGTTCACCGGAGATGACTTTCCCAATACAAAAGTTCACCGGAGATGACTTTTCCCATACAAAAGTTCACCGGAGATGACTTTCCCAATACAAAAGTTCACCGGAGATGACTTTCCCAATACAAAAGTTCACCGGAGATGACTTTTCCCATACAAAAGTTCACCGGAGATGACTTTCCCAATACAAAAGTTCACCGGAGATGACTTTCCCAATACAAAAGTTCACCGGGCATGACTTTCCCAATACAAAAGTTCACCGGGCATGACTTTCCCAATACAAAAGTTCACCGGAGATGACTTTTCCCATACAAAAGTTCACCGGAGATGACTTTCCCAATACAAAATTTCACCGGAGATGACTTTTCCCATACAAAAGTTCACCGGAGATGACTTTCCCAATACAAAAGTTCACCGGAGATGACTTTCCCAATACAAAAGTTCACCGGAGATGACTTTTCCCATACAAAAGTTCACCGGAGATGACTTTCCCAATACAAAAGTTCACCGGAGATGACTTTTCCCATACAAAAGTTCACCGGAGATGACTTTCCCAATACAAAAGTTCACCGGAGATGACTTTCCCAATACAAAAGTTCACCGGAGATGACTTTCCCAATACAAAAGTTCACCGGAGATGACTTTCCCAATATAAAAGTTCACCGGGCATGACTTTCCCAATACAAAAGTTCACCGGGCACGACTTTCCCAATACAAAAGTTCACCGGAGATGACTTTCCCAATATAAAAGTTCACCGGGCATGACTTTCCCAATACAAAAGTTCACCGGGCACGACTTTCCCAATACAAAAGTTCACCGGAGATGACTTTTCCCATACAAAAGTTCACCGGGCATGACTTTCCCAATACAAAAGTTCACCGGGCATGACTTTCCCAATACAAAAGTTCACCGGGCATGACTTTCCCAATACAAAAGTTCACCGGGCACGACTTTCCCAATACAAAAGTTCACCGGGCATGACTTTCCCAATACAAAATTCACCGGGCATGACTTTCCCAATACAAAAGTTCACCGGGCATGACTTTCCCAATACAAAAGTTCACCGGAGATGACTTTCCCAATACAAAAGTTCACCGGAGATGACTTTTCCCATACAAAAGTTCACCGGAGATGACTTTCCCAATACAAAAGTTCACCGGAGATGACTTTCCCAATACAAAAGTTCACCGGAGATGACTTTTCCCATACAAAAGTTCACCGGAGATGACTTTCCCAATACAAAAGTTCACCGGAGATGACTTTTCCCATACAAAAGTTCACCGGAGATGACTTTCCCAATACAAAAGTTCACCGGAGATGACTTTCCCAATACAAAAGTTCACCGGAGATGACTTTTCCCATACAAAAGTTCACCGGAGATGACTTTCCCAATACAAAAGTTCACCGGAGATGACTTTCCCAATACAAAAGTTCACCGGAGATGACTTTTCCCATACAAAAGTTCACCGGAGATGACTTTCCCAATACAAAAGTTCACCGGAGATGACTTTTCCCATACAAAAGTTCACCGGAGATGACTTTTCCCATACAAAAGTTCACCGGAGATGACTTTCCCAATACAAAAGTTCACCGGAGATGACTTTTCCCATACAAAAGTTCACCGGAGATGACTTTCCCAATACAAAAGTTCACCGGAGATGACTTTTCCCATACAAAAGTTCACCGGAGATGACTTTCCCAATACAAAAGTTCACCGGAGATGACTTTTCCCATACAAAAGTTCACCGCAGATGACTTTCCCAATACAAAAGTTCACCGGAGATGACTTTCCCAATACAAAAGTTCACCGGAGATGACTTTCCCAATACAAAAGTTCACCGGAGATGACTTTCCCAATACAAAAGTTCACCGGGCATGACTTTCCCAATACAAAAGTTCACCGGAGATGGCTTTTCCCATACAAAAGTTCACCGGAGATGACTTTCCCAATACAAAAGTTCACCGGAGACGACTTTTCCCATACAAAAGTTCACCGGAGATGACTTTCCCAATACAAAAGTTCACCGGAGATGACTTTCCCAATACAAAAGTTCACCGGAGATGACTTTTCCCATACAAAAGTTAACCGGAGATGACTTTCCCAATACAAAAGTTCACCGGAGATGTCTTTCCCAATACAAAAGTTCACCGGAGATGACTTTCCCAATACAAAAGTTCACCGGGCATGACTTTCCCAATACAAAAGTTCACCGGAGATGACTTTCCCAATACAAAAGTTCACCAGGCATGACTTTCCCAAAACAAAAGTTCACCGGGCATGACTTTCCCAATATAAAAGTTCACCGGGCATGACTTTCCCAATACAAAAGTTCACCGGAGATGACTTTCCCAATACAAAAGTTCACCGGGCATGACTTTCCCAATACAAACGTTCACCGGGCATGACTTTCCCAATACAAAAGTTCACCGGAGATGACTTTTCCCATACAAAAGTTCACCGGAGATGACTTTCCCAATACAAAAGTTCACCGGAGATGACTTTTCCCATACAAAAGTTCACCGGAGATGACTTTCCCAATACAAAAGTTCACCGGAGATGAATTTTCCCATACAAAAGTTCACCGGAGATGACTTTTCCCATACAAAAGTTCACCGGAGATGACTTTCCCAATACAAAAGTTCACCGGAGATTACTTTTCCCATACAAAAGTTCACCGGAGATGACTTTCCCAATACAAAAGTTCACCGGAGATGACTTTCCCAATACAAAAGTTCACCGGAGATGACTTTTCCCATACAAAAGTTCACCGTGCACGACTTTCCCAATACAAAAGTTCACCGGAGATGACTTTCCCAATATAAAAGTTCACCGGGCATGACTTTCCCAATACAAAAGTTCACCGGGCACGACTTTCCCAATACAAAAGTTCACCGGAGATGACTTTCCCAATACAAAAGTTCACCGGAGATGACTTTCTCAATACAAAAGTTCACCGGGCATGACTTTCCCAATACAAAAGTTCACCGGAGATGACTTTCCTAATATAAAAGTTCACCGGGCATGACTTTCCCAATACAAAAGTTCACCGGAGATGACTTTCCCAATACAAAAGTTCACCGGGCATGACTTTCCCAATACAAACGTTCACCGGGCATGACTTTCCCAATACAAAAGTTCACCGGAGATGACTTTTCCCATACAAAAGTTCACCGGAGATGACTTTCCCAATACAAAAGTTCACCGGGCATGACTTTCCCAATACAAAAGTTCACCGGAGATGACTTTCCTAATACAAAAGTTCACCGGGCATGACTTTCCCAAAACAAAAGTTCACCGGGCATGACTTTCCCAATATAAAAGTTCACCGGGCATGACTTTCCCAATACAAAAGTTCACCGGAGATGACTTTCCCAATACAAAAGTTCACCGGGCATGACTTTCCCATACAAAAGTTCACCGGAGATGACTTTTCCCATACAAAAGTTCACCGGAGATGACTTTCCCAATACAAAAGTTCACCGGAGATGACTTTTCCCATACAAAAGTTCACCGGAGATGACTTTCCCAATACAAAAGTTCACCGGAGATGACTTTCCCAATACAAAAGTTCACCGGAGATGACTTTCCCAATACAAAAGTTCACCGGAGATGACTTTCCCAATACAAAAGTTCACCGGGCATGACTTTCCCAAAACAAAAGTTCACCGGAGATGACTTTTCCCATACAAAAGTTCACCGGAGATGACTTTCCCAATACAAAAGTTCACCGGAGATGACTTTCCCAATACAAAAGTTCACCGGAGATGACTTTTCCCATACAAAAGTTCACCGGAGATGACTTTCCCAATACAAAAGTTCACCGGAGATGACTTTTCCCATACAAAAGTTCACCGGAGATGACTTTCCCAATACAAAAGTTCACCGGAGATGACTTTTCCCATACAAAAGTTCACCGGAGATGACTTTCCCAATACAAAAGTTCACCGGAGATGAATTTTCCCATACAAAAGTTCACCGGAGATGACTTTTCCCATACAAAAGTTCACCGGAGATGACTTTCCCAATACAAAAGTTCACCGGAGATGACTTTTCCCATACAAAAGTTCACCGGAGATGACTTTCCCAATACAAAAGTTCACCGGAGATGACTTTCCCAATACAAAAGTTCACCGGAGATGACTTTTCCCATACAAAAGTTCACCGTGCACGACTTTCCCAATACAAAAGTTCACCGGAGATGACTTTCCCAATATAAAAGTTCACCGGGCATGACTTTCCCAATACAAAAGTTCACCGGGCACGACTTTCCCAATACAAAAGTTCACCGGAGATGACTTTCCCAATACAAAAGTTCACCGGAGATGACTTTCTCAATACAAAAGTTCACCGGGCATGACTTTCCCAATACAAAAGTTCACCGGAGATGACTTTCCTAATACAAAAGTTCACCGGGCATGACTTTCCCAAAACAAAAGTTCACCGGGCATGACTTTCCCAATATAAAAGTTCACCGGGCATGACTTTCCCAATACAAAAGTTCACCGGAGATGACTTTCCCAATACAAAAGTTCACCGGGCATGACTTTCCCAATACAAAAGTTCACCGGGCATGACTTTCCCAATACAAAAGTTCACCGGAGATGACTTTTCCCATACAAAAGTTCACCGGAGATGACTTTCCCAATACAAAAGTTCACCGGAGATGACTTTTCCCATACAAAAGTTCACCGGAGATGACTTTCCCAATACAAAAGTTCACTGGAGATGACTTTCCCAATACAAAAGTTCACCGGAGATGACTTTTCCCATACAAAAGTTCACCGGAGATGACTTTCCTAATACAAAAGTTCACCGGAGATGACTTTTCCCATACAAAAGTTCACCGGAGATGACTTTCCCAATACAAAAGTTCACCGGTGATGACTTTCCCAATACAAAAGTTCACCGGAGATGACTTTTCCCATACAAAAGTTCACCGGAGATGACTTTCCCAATACAAAAGTTCACCGGAGATGACTTTCCCAATACAAAAGTTCACCGGAGATGACTTTTCCCATACAAAAGTTCACCGGAGATGACTTTCCCAATACAAAAGTTCACCGGAGATGACTTTTCCCATACAAAAGTTCACCGGAGATGACTTTCCCAATACAAAAGTTCACCGGAGATGACTTTCCCAATACAAAAGTTCACCGGAGATGACTTTTCCCATAAAAAAGTTCACCGGAGATGACTTTCCCAATACAAAAGTTCACCGGAGATGACTTTCCCAATATAAAAGTTCACCGGGCATGACTTTCCCAATACAAAAGTTCACCGGGCACGACTTTCCCAATACAAAAGTTCACCGGAGATGACTTTCCCAATATAAAAGTTCACCGGGCATGACTTTCCCAATACAAACATCACCGGAGATGACTTTTCCCATACAAAAGTTCACCGGAGATGACTTTCCCAATACAAAAGTTCACCGGGCACGACTTTCCCAATACAAAAGTTCACCGGAGATGACTTTCCCAATACAAAAGTTCACCGGGCATGACTTTCCCAATACAAAAGTTCACCGGAGATGACTTTTCCCATACAAAAGTTCACCGGAGATGACTTTCCCAATACAAAAGTTCACCGGAGATGACTTTTCCCATACAAAAGTTCACCGGAGATGACTTTCCCAATACAAAAGTTCACCGGAGATGACTTTTCCCATACAAAAGTTCACCGGAGATGACTTTCCCAATACAAAAGTTCACCGGAGATGACTTTCCCAATACAAAAGTTCACCGGGCATGACTTTCCCAATACAAAAGTACACCGGGCATGACTTTCCCAATACAATAGTTCACCGGGCATGACTTTCCCAATACAAAAGTTCACCGGGCATGACTTTTCCAATATAAAAGTTCACCGGAGATGACTTTTCCCATACAAAAGTTCACCGGAGATGACTTTCCCAATACAAAAGTTCACCGGAGATGACTTTCCCAATACAAAAGTTCACCGGAGATGACTTTTCCCATACAAAAGTTCACCGGAGGTGACTTTCCCAATACAAAAGTTCACCGGAGATGACTTTTCCCATACAAAAGTTCACCGGAGATGACTTTCCCAATACAAAAGTTCACCGGAGATGACTTTCCCAATACAAAAGTTCACCGGGGATGACTTTTCCCATACAAAAGTTCACCGGAGATGACTTTCCCAATACAAAAGTTCACCGGGCATGACTTTCCCAATACAAAAGTTCACCGGAGATGACTTTTCCCATACAAAAGTTCACCGGAGATGACTTTCCCAATACAAAAGTTCACCGGAGATGACTTTCCCAATACAAAAGTTCACCGGAGATGACTTTTCCCATACAAAAGTTCACCGGAGATGACTTTCCCAATACAAAAGTTCACCGGAGATGACTTTTCCCATACAAAAGTTCACCGGAGATGACTTTCCCAATACAAAAGTTCACCGGAGATGACTTTCCCAATACAAAAGTTCACCGGAGATGACTTTTCCCATACAAAAGTTCACCGGAGATGACTTTCCCAATACAAAAGTTCACCGGGCATGACTTTCCCAATACAAAAGTTCACCGGAGATGACTTTTCCCATACAAAATTTCACCGGAGATGACTTTCCCAATACAAAAGTTCACCGGAGATGACTTTTCCCATACAAAAGTTCACCGGAGATGACTTTCCCAATACAAAAGTTCACCGGAGATGACATTCCCAATACAAAAGTTCACCGGAGATGACTTTTCCCATACAAAAGTTCACCGGAGATGACTTTCCCAATACAAAAGTTCACCGGAGATGACTTTTCCCATACAAAAGTTCACCGGAGATGGCTTTCCCAATACAAAAGTTCACCGGAGATGACTTTCCCAATACAAAAGTTCACCAGGCATGACTTTCCCAATACAAAAGTTCACCGGAGATGACTTTTCCCATACAAAAGTTCACCGGAGATGACTTTCCCAATACAAAAGTTCACCGGGCATGACTTTCCCAAAACAAAAGTTCACCGGGCATGACTTTCCCAATACAAAAGTTCACCGGAGATGACTTTCCCAATACAAAAGTTCACCGGAGATGACTTTCCCAATACAAAAGTTCACCGGAGATGACTTTTCCCATACAAAAGTTCACAGAAGATGACTTTCCCAATACAACAGTTCACCGGAGATGACTTTCCCAATACAAAAGTTCACCGGAGATGACTTTTCCCATACAAAAGATCACCGGAGATGACTTTCCCAATACAAAAGTTCACCGGAGATGACTTTCCCAATACAAAAGTTCACCGGAGATGACTTTTCCCATACAAAAGTTCACCGGAGATGACTTTCCCAATACAAAAGTTCACCGGAGATGACTTTTCCCATACAAAAGTTCACCGGAGACGACTTTCCCAATACAAAAGTTCACCGGAGATGACTTTCCCAATACAAAAGTTCACCGGAGATGACTTTTCCCATACAAAAGTTCACCGGAGATGACTTTCCCAATACAAAAGTTCACCGGAGATGACTTTTCCCATACAAAAGTTCACCGGAGATGACTTTCCCAATACAAAAGTTCACCGGAGATGACTTTTCCCATACAAAAGTTAACCGGAGATGACTTTCCCAATACAAAAGTTCACCGGAGATGACTTTCCCAATACAAAAGTTCACCGGAGATGACTTTCCCAATACAAAAGTTCACCGGAGATGACTTTCCCAATACAAAAGTTCACCGGGCATGACTTTCCCAATACAAAAGTTCACCGGAGATGACTTTTCCCATACAAAAGTTCACCGGAGATGACTTTCCCAATACAAAAGTTCACCGGAGATGACTTTTCCCATACAAAAGTTCACCGGAGATGACTTTCCCAATACAAAAGTTTACCGGAGATGACTTTCCCAATACAAAAGTTCACCGGAGATGACTTTTCCCATACAAAAGTTCACCGGAGATGACTTTCCCAATACAAAAGTTCACCGGAGATGACTTTTCCCATACAAAAGTTCACCGGAGATGACTTTCCCAATACAAAAGTTCACCGGGCATGACTTTCCCAATACAAAAGTTCACCGGAGATGACTTTCCCAATACAAAAGTTCACCGGGCATGACTTTCCCAAAACAAAAGTTCACCGGGCATGACTTTCCCAATATAAAAGTTCACCGGGCATGACTTTCCCAATACAAAAGTTCACCGGAGATGACTTTTCCCATACAAAAGTTCACCGGAGATGACTTTCCCAATACAAAAGTTCACCGGGCATGACTTTCCCAAAACAAAAGTTCACCGGGCATGACTTTCCCAATACAAAAGTTCACCGGAGATGACTTTCCCAATACAAAAGTTCACCGGAGATGACTTTCCCAATACAAAAGTTCACCGGGCATGACTTTTCCCATACAAAAGTTCACCGGAGATGACTTTTCCCATACAAAAGTTCACCAGAGATGACTTTCCCAATACAAAAGTTCACCGGAGATGACTTTCCCAATACAAAAGTTCACCGGAGATGACTTTTCCCATACAAAAGTTCACCGGAGATGACTTTCCCAATACAAAAGTTCACCGGGCATGACTTTCCCAATACAAAAGTTCACCGGAGATGACTTTTCCCATACAAAAGTTCACCAGAGATGACTTTCCCAATACAAAAGTTCACCGGAGATGACTTTTCCCATACAAAAGTTCACCGGAGATGACTTTCCCAATACAAAAGTTCACCGGAGATGACTTTCCCAATACAAAAGTTCACCGGAGATGACTTTTCCCATACAAAAGTTCACCGGAGATGACTTTCCCAATACAAAAGTTCACCGGAGATGACTTTTCCCATACAAAAGTTCACCGGAGATGGCTTTCCCAATACAAAAGTTCACCGGAGATGACTTTCCCAATACAAAAGTTCACCGGGCATGACTTTCCCAATACAAAAGTTCACCGGAGATGACTTTTCCCATACAAAAGTTCACCGGAGATGACTTTCCAAATACAAAAGTTCACCGGGCATGACTTTTCCAAAACAAAAGTTCACCGGGCATGACTTTCCCAATACAAAAGTTCACCGGAGATGACTTTCCCAATACAAAAGTTCACCGGAGATGACTTTCCCAATACAAAAGTTCACCGGAGATGACTTTTCCCATACAAAAGTTCACCGGAGATGACTTTCCCAATACAAAAGTTCACCGGAGATGACTTTCCCAATACAAAAGTTCACCGGAGATGACTTTTCCCATACAAAAGATCACCGGAGATGACTTTCCCAATACAAAAGTTCACCGGAGATGACTTTCCCAATACAAAAGTTCACCGGAGATGACTTTTCCCATACAAAAGTTCACCGGAGATGACTTTCCCAATACAAAAGTTCACCGGAGATGACTTTTCCCATACAAAAGTTCACCGGAGATGACTTTCCCAATACAAAAGTTCACCGGAGGTGACTTTCCCAATACAAAAGTTCACCGGAGATGACTTTTCCCATACAAAAGTTCACCGGAGATGACTTTCCCAATACAAAAGTTCACCGGAGATGACTTTTCCCATACAAAAGTTCACCGGAGATGACTTTCCCAATACAAAAGTTTACCGGAGATGACTTTTCCCATACAAAAGTTCACCGGAGATGACTTTCCCAATACAAAAGTTCACCGGAGATGACTTTCCCAATACAAAAGTTCACCGGAGATGACTTTCCCAATACAAAAGTTCACCGGAGATGACTTTCCCAATACAAAAGTTCACCGGGCATGACTTTCCCAATACAAAAGTTCACCGGAGATGACTTTTCCCATACAAAAGTTCACCGGGCATGACTTTCCCAATACAAAAGTTCACCGGAGATGACTTTTCCCATACAAAAGTTCACCGGAGATGACTTTCCCAATACAAAAGTTCACCGGAGATGACTTTCCCAATACAAAAGTTCACCGGAGATGACTTTTCCCATACAAAAATTCACCGGAGATGACTTTCCCAATACAAAAGTTCACCGGAGATGACTTTTCCCATACAAAAGTTCACCGGAGATGACTTTCCCAATACAAAAGTTCACCGGGCATGACTTTCCCAATACAAAAGTTCACCGGAGATGACTTTCCCAATACAAAAGTTCACCGGGCATGACTTTCCCAAAACAAAAGTTCACCGGGCATGACTTTCCCAATATAAAAGTTCACCGGGCATGACTTTCCCAATACAAAAGTTCACCGGAGATGACTTTCCCAATACAAAAGTTCACCGGAGATGACTTTTCCCATACAAAAGTTCACCGGAGATGACTTTCACAATACAAAAGTTCACCGGGCATGACTTTCCCAAAACAAAAGTTCACCGGGCATGACTTTCCCAATACAAAAGTTCACCGGAGATGACTTTCCCAATACAAAAGTTCACCGGAGATGACTTTCCCAATACAAAAGTTCACCGGAGATGACTTTTCCCATACAAAAGTTCACCGGAGATGACTTTTCCCATACAAAAGTTCACCGGAGATGACTTTCCCAATACAAAAGTTCACCGGAGATGACTTTCCCAATACAAAAGTTCACCGGGCATGACTTTCCCAATACAAAAGTTCACCGGAGATGACTTTCCCAATACAAAAGTTCACCGGGCATGACTTTCCCAAAACAAAAGTTCACCGGGCATGACTTTCCCAATATAAAAGTTCACCGGGCATGACTTTCCCAATACAAAAGTTCACCGGAGATGACTTTCCCAATACAAAAGTTCACCGGAGATGACTTTCCCAATACAAAAGTTCACCGGGCATGACTTTCCCAATACAAAAGTTCACCGGAGATGACTTTTCCCATACAAAAGTTCACCGGAGATGACTTTCCCAATACAAAAGTTCACCGGAGATGACTTTTCCCATACAAAAGTTCACCGGAGATGACTTTCCCAATACAAAAGTTCACCGGAGATGACTTTCCCAATACAAAAGTTCACCGGAGATGACTTTTCCCATACAAAAGTTCACCGGAGATGACTTTCCCAATACAAAAGTTCACCGGAGATGACTTTTCCCATACAAAAGTTCACCGGAGATGACTTTCCCAATACAAAAGTTCACCGGAGATGACTTTCCCAATACAAAAGTTCACCGGAGATGACTTTTCCCATACAAAAGTTCACCGGAGATGACTTTCCCAATACAAAAGTTCACCGGAGATGACTTTTCCCATACAAAAGTTCACCGGAGATGACTTTCTCAATACAAAAGTTCACCGACGATGACTTTTCCCATACAAAAGTTCACCGGAGATGACTTTCCCAATACAAAAGTTCACCGGAGATGACTTTCCCAATACAAAAGTTCACCGGAGATGACTTTCCCAATACAAAAGTTCACCGGAGATGACTTTCCCAATACAAAAGTTCACCGGGCATGACTTTCCCAATACAAAAGTTCACCGGAGATGACTTTTCCCATACAAAAGTTCACCGGAGATGACTTTCCCAATACAAAAGTTCACCGGAGATGACTTTTCCCATACAAAAGTTCACCGGAGATGACTTTCCCAATACAAAAGTTCACCGGAGATGACTTTCCCAATACAAAAGTTCACCGGAGATGACTTTTCCCATACAAAAGTTCACCGGAGATGACTTTCCCAATACAAAAGTTCACCGGAGATGACTTTTCCTATACAAAAGTTCACCGGAGATGACTTTCCCAATACAAAAGTTCACCGGAGATGACTTTCCCAATACAAAAGTTCACCGGGCATGACTTTCCCAATACAAAAGTTCACCGGGCATGACTTTCCCAATACAATAGTTCACCGGGCATGACTTTCCCAATACAAAAGTTCACCGGGCATGACTTTTCCAATATAAAAGTTCACCGGAGATGACTTTCCCAATACAAAAGTTCACCGGGCATGACTTTCCCAATACAAAAGTTCACCGGGCATGACTTTCCCAATACAAAAGTTCGCCGGAGATGACTTTTCCCATACAAAAGTTCACCGGACATGACTTTCCCAATACAAAAGTTCACCGGGCACGACTTTCCCAATACAAAAGTTCACCGGGCATGACTTTCACAATATAAAAGTTCACCGGGCATGACTTTTCCAATATAAAAGTTCACCGGGCATGACTTTCCCAATACAAAAGTTCACCGGAGATGACTTTCCCAATACAAAAGTTCACCGGGCATGACTTTCCCAATATAAAAGTTCACCGGGCATGACTTTCCCAATACAAAAGTTCACCGGAGATGACTTTCCCAATACAAAAGTTCACCGGGCATGACTTTCCCAATACAAAAGTTCACCGGAGATGACTTTCCCAATACAAAAGTTCACCGGGCATGACTTTCCCAATACAAAAGTTCACCGGGCATGACTTTCCCAATACAAAAGTTCACCGGGCATGACTTTCCCAATACAAAAGTTCACCGGGCATGACTTTCCCAATACAATAGTTCAGCGGGCATGACTTTCCCAATACAAAAGCTCACCGGGCATGACTTTCCCAATACAAAAGTTCACCGGGCATGACTTTCCCAATACAAAAGTTCACCGGAGATGACTTTCCCAATACAAAAGTTCACCGGGCATGACTTTCCCAAAACAAAAGTTCACCGGGCATGACTTTCCCAATACAAAAGTTCACCGGAGATGACTTTCCCAATACAAAAGTTCACCGGAGATGACTTTCCCAATACAAAAGTTCACCGGAGATGACTTTTCCCATACAAAAGTTCACCGGAGATGACTTTTCCCATACAAAAGTTCACCGGAGATGACTTTCCCAATACAAAAGTTCACCGGAGATGACTTTCCCAATACAAAAGTTCACCGGGCATGACTTTCCCAATACAAAAGTTCACCGGAGATGACTTTCCCAATACAAAAGTTCACCGGGCATGACTTTCCCAAAACAAAAGTTCACCGGGCATGACTTTCCCAATATAAAAGCTCACCGGGCATGACTTTCCCAATACAAAAGTTCACCGGAGATGACTTTCCCAATACAAAAGTTCACCGGAGATGACTTTCCCAATACAAAAGTTCACCGGGCATGACTTTCCCAATACAAAAGTTCACCGGAGATGACTTTTCCCATACAAAAGTTCACCGGAGATGACTTTCCCAATACAAAAGTTCACCGGAGATGACTTTTCCCATACAAAAGTTCACCGGTGATGACTTTCCCAATACAAAAGTTCACCGGAGATGACTTTCCCAATACAAAAGTTCACCGGAGATGACTTTTCCCATACAAAAGTTCACCGGAGATGACTTTCCCAATACAAAAGTTCACCGGAGATGACTTTTCCCATACAAAAGTTCACCGGAGATGACTTTCCCAATACAAAAGTTCACCGGGCATGACTTTCCCAATATAAAAGTTCACCGGGCATGACTTTCCCAATACAAAAGTTCACCGGAGATGACTTTCCCAATACAAAAGTTCACCGGGCATGACTTTCCCAATACAAAAGTTCACCGGAGATGACTTTCCCAATACAAAAGTTCACCGGGCATGACTTTCCCAATACAAAAGTTCACCGGGCATGACTTTCCCAATACAAAAGTTCACCGGGCATGACTTTCCCAATACAAAAGTTCACCGGGCATGACTTTCCCAATACAATAGTTCAGCGGGCATGACTTTCCAAATACAAAAGTTCACCGGGCATGACTTTTCCAATACAAAAGTTCACCGGGCATGACTTTCCCAATACAAAAGTTCACCGGAGATGACTTTCTCAATACAAAAGTTCACCGGGCATGACTTTCCCAATACAAAAGTTCACCGGGCATGACTCTCCCAATACAAAAGTTCACCGGAGATGACTTTCCCATACAAAAGTTCACCGGAGATGACTTTCCCAATACAAAAGTTCACCGGGCACGACTTTCCCAATACAAAAGTTCACCGGAGATGACTTTCCCAATACAAAAGTTCACCGGGCATGACTTTCCCAATACAAAAGTTCACCGGGCATGACTTTCCCAATACAAAAGTTCACCGGAGATGACTTTCCCAATACAAAAGTTCACCGGAGATGACTTTCCCAATACAAAAGTTCACCGGAGATGACTTTCCCAATACAAAAGTTCACCGGAGATGACTTTTCCCATACAAAAGTTCACCGGAGATGACTTTCCCAATACAAAAGTTCACCGGAGATGACTTTTCCCATACAAAAGTTCACCGGAGATGACTTTCCCAATACAAAAGTTCACCGGAGATGACTTTCCCAATACAAAAGTTCACCGGGCATGACTTTCCCAATACAAAAGTTCACCGGAGATGACTTTTCCCATACAAAAGTTCACCCGAGATGACTTTCCCAATACAAAAGTTCACCGGAGATGACTTTTCCCATACAAAAGTTCACCGGAGATGACTTTCCCAATACAAAAGTTCACCGGAGATGACTTTTCCCATACAAAAGTTCACCGGAGATGACTTTTCCCATACAAAAGTTCACCGGAGATGACTTTCCCAATACAAAAGTTCACCGGAGATGACTTTCCCAATACAAAAGTTCACCGGGCACGACTTTCCCAATACAAAAGTTCACCGGAGATGACTTTCCCAATATAAAAGTTCACCGGGCATGACTTTCCCAATACAAAAGTTCACCGGGCACGACTTTCCCAATACAAAAGTTCACCGGAGATGACTTTTCCCATACAAAAGTTCACCGGGCATGACTTTCCCAATACAAAAGTTCACCGGGCATGACTTTCCCAATACAAAAGTTCACCGGGCATGACTTTCCCAATACAAAAGTTCACCGGGCATGACTTTCCCAATATAAAAGTTCACCGGGCATGACTTTCCCAATACAAAAGTTCACCGGAGATGATTTTCCCAATACAAAAGTTCACCGGGCATGACTTTCCCAATACAAAAGTTCACCGGGCATGACTTTCCCAATACAAAAGTTCACCGGAGATGATTTTTCCCATACAAAAGTTCACCGGAGATGACTTTCCCAATACAAAAGTTCACCGGAGATGACTTTTCCCATACAAAAGTTCACCGGAGATGACTTTCCCAATACAAAAGTTCACCGGAGATGACTTTCCCAATACAAAAGTTCACCGGAGATGACTTTTCCCATACAAAAGTTCACCGGAGATGACTTTCCCAATACAAAAGTTCACCGGAGATGACTTTTCCCATACAAAAGTTCACCGGAGATGACTTTCCCAATACAAAAGTTCACCGGAGATGACTTTCCCAATACAAAAGTTCACCGGAGATGACTTTTCCCATACAGAAGTTCACCGGAGATGACTTTCCCAATACAAAAGTTCACCGGAGTTTACTTTCCCAATACAAAAGTTCACCGGAGATGACTTTCCCAATACAAAAGTTCACCGGAGATGACTTTCCCAATACAAAAGTTCACCGGAGATGACTTTTCCCATACAAAAGTTCACCGGAGATGACTTTCCCAATACAAAAGTTCACCGGAGATGACTTTTCCCATACAAAAGTTCACCGGAGATGACTTTCCCAATACAAAAGTTCACCGGAGATGACTTTTCCCATACAAAAGTTCACCGGAGATGACTTTCCCAATACAAAAGTTCACCGGAGAGGACTTTCCCAATACAAAAGTTCGCCGGAGATGACTTTTCCCATACAAAAGTTCACCGGAGATGACTTTCCCAATACAAAAGTTCACCGGGCATGACTTTCCCCATACAAAAGTTCACCGGAGATGACTTTTCCCATACAAAAGTTCACCGGAGATGACTTTCCCAATACAAAAGTTCACCGGGCATGACTTTCCCAATACAAAAGTTCACCGGGCACGACTTTCCCAATACAAAAGTTCACCGGGCATGACTTTCCCAATACAAAAGTTCACCGGGCATGACTTTCCCAATACAAAAGTTCACCGGGCATGACTTTCCAATACAAAAGTTCACCGGGCATGACTTTCCCAATACAAAAGTTCACCGGGCATGACTTTCCCAGTATAAAAGTTCACCGGGCATGACTTTCCCAATACAAAAGTTCACCGGAGATGACTTTCCCAATACAAAAGTTCACCGGAGATGACTTTTCCCATACAAAAGTTCACCGGAGATGACTTTCCCAATACAAAAGTTCACCGGAGATGACTTTCCCAATACAAAAGTTCACCGGAGATGACTTTTCCCATACAAAAGTTCACCGGAGATGACTTTCCCAATACAAAAGTTCACCGGAGATGACTTTTCCCATACAAAAGTTCACCGGAGATGATTTTCCCAATACAAAAGTTCACCGGAGATGACTTTTCCCATACAAAAGTTCACCGGAGATGACTTTCCCAATACAAAAGTTCACCGGAGATGACTTTCCCAATACAAAAGTTCACCGGAGATGACTTTTCCCATACAAAAGTTCACCGGAGATGACTTTCCCAATACAAAAGTTCACCGGGCATGACTTTCCCAATACAAAAGTTCACCGGAGATGACTTTTCCCATACAAAAGTTCACCGGAGATGACTTTCCCAATACAAAAGTTCACCGGGCATGACTTTCCCAATACAAAAGTTCACCGGAGATGAATTTTCCCATACAAAAGTTCACCGGAGATGACTTTCCCAATACAAAAGTTCACCGGAGATGACTTTCCCAATATAAAAGTTCACCGGGCATGACTTTCCCAATACAAAAGTTCACCGGGCACGACTTTCCCAATACAAAAGTTCACCGGAGATGACTTTCCCAATATAAAAGTTCACCGGGCATGACTTTCCCAATACAAAAGTTCACCGGGCACGACTTTCCCAATACAAAAGTTCACCGGAGATGACTTTTCCCATACAAAAGTTCACCGGAGATGACTTTCCCAATACAAAAGTTCACCGGAGATGACTTTCCCAATATAAAAGTTCACCGGGAATGACTTTCCCAATACAAAAGTTCACCGGGCACGACTTTCCCAATACAAAAGTTCACCGGAGATGACTTTCCCAATACAAAAGTTCACCGGAGATGACTTTTCCCATACAAAAGTTCACCGGAGATGACTTTCCCAATACAAAAGTTCACCGGAGATGACTTTTCCCATACAAAAGTTCACCGGGCATGACTTTCCCAATACAAAAGTTCACCGGGCATGACTTTCCCATACAAAAGTTCACCGGAGATGACTTTCCCAATACAAAAGTTCACCGGGCACGACTTTCCCAATACAAAAGTTCACCGGAGATGACTTTCCCAATATAAAAGTTCACCGGGCATGACTTTCCCAATACAAAAGTTCACCGGGCACGACTTTCCCAATACAAAACTTCACCGGAGATGACTTTCCCAATACAAAAGTTCACCGGAGATGACTTTCCCAATACAAAAGTTCACCGGGCATGACTTTCCCAATACAAAAGTTCACCGGAGATGACTTACCCAATACAAAAGTTCACCGGGCATGACTTTCCCAAAACAAAAGTTCACCGGGCATGACTTTCCCAATACAAAAGTTCACCGGGCATGACTTTCCCAATACAAAAGTTCACCGGAGATGACTTTTCCCATACAAAAGTTCACCGGAGATGACTTTCCCAATACAAAAGTTCACCGGAGATGACTTTTCCCATACAAAAGTTCACCGGAGATGACTTTCCCAATACAAAAGTTCACCGGAGATGACTTTCCCAATACAAAAGTTCACCGGAGATGACTTTTCCCATACAAAAGTTCACCGGAGATGACTTTCCCAATACAAAAGTTCACCGGAGATAACTTTTCCCATACAAAAGTTCACCGGAGATGACTTTCCCAATACAAAAGTTCACCGGAGATGACTTTCCCAATACAAAAGTTCACCGGAGATGACTTTTCCCATACAAAAGTTCACCGGAGATGACTTTCCCAATACAAAAGTTCACCGGAGATGACTTTCCCAATACAAAAGTTCACCGGAGATGACTTTTCCCATACAAAAGTTAACCGGAGATGACTTTCCTAATACAAAAGTTCACCGGATATGACTTTTCCCATACAAAAGTTCACCGGAGATGACTTTCCCAATACAAAAGTTCACCGGAGATGACTTTCCCAATACAAAAGTTCACCGGGCATGACTTTCCCAATACAAAAGTTCACCGGGCATGACTTTCCCAATACAATAGTTCACCGGGCATGACTTTCCCAATAAAAAAGTTCACCGGGCATGACTTTTCCAATATAAAAGTTCACCGGAGATGACTTTTCCCATACAAAAGTTCACCGGAGATGACTTTTCCCATACAAAAGTTCACCGGAGATGACTTTCCCAATACAAAAGTTCACCGGAGATGACTTTTCCCATACAAAAGTTCACCGGAGATGACTTTCCCAATACAAAAGTTCACCGGAGATGACTTTCCCAATACAAAAGTTCACCGGAGATGACTTTTCCCATACAAAAGTTCACCGGAGATGACTTTCCCAATACAAAAGTTCACCGGAGATGACTTTCCCAATACAAAAGTTCACTGGAGATGACTTTTCCCATACAAAAGTTCACCGGAGATGACTTTCCCAATACAAAAGTTCACCGGGCACGACTTTCCCAATACAAAAGTTCACCGGAGATGACTTTTCCCATACAAAAGTTCACCGGGCATGACTTTCCCAATACAAAAGTTCACCGGAAATGACTTTCCCAATACAAAAGCTCACCGGAGATGACTTTCCCAATACAAAAGTTCACCGGAGATGACTTTTCCCATACAAAAGTTCACCGGAGATGACTTTCCCAATACAAAAGTTCACCGGAGATGACTTTTCCCATACAAAAGTTCACCGGAGATGACTTTCCCAATACAAAAGTTCACCGGAGATGACTTTCCCAATACAAAAGTTCACCGGGCATGACTTTCCCAATACAAAAGTTCACCGGGCATGACTTTCCCAATACAATAGTTCACCGGGCATGACTTTCCCAATACAAAAGTTCACCGGGCATGACTTTTCCAATATAAAAGTTCACCGGAGATGACTTTTCCCATACAAAAGTTCACCGGAGATGACTTTTCCCATATAAAAGTTCACCGGAGATGACTTTCCCAATACAAAAGTTCACCGGAGATGACTTTTCCCATACAAAAGTTCACCGGAGATGACTTTCCCAATACAAAAGTTCACCGGAGATGACTTTCCCAATACAAAAGTTCACCGGAGATGACTTTTCCCATACAAAAGTTCACCGGAGATGACTTTCCCAATACAAAAGTTCACCGGAGATGACTTTCCCAATACAAAAGTTCACCGGAGATGACTTTTCCCATACAAAAGTTCACCGGAGATGACTTTCCCAATACAAAAGTTCACCGGAGATGACTTTTCCCATACAAAAGTTCACCGGGGATGACTTTTCCCATACAAAAGTTCACCGGAGATGACTTTCCCAATACAAAAGTTCACCGGAGATGACTTTTCCCATACAAAAGTTCACCGGAGATGACTTTCCCAATACAAAAGTTCACCGGAGATGACTTTTCCCATACAAAAGTTCACCGGAGATGACTTTCCCAATACAAAAGTTCACCGGAGATGACTTTTCCCATACAAAAGTTCACCGGAGATGACTTTCCCAATACAAAAGTTCACCGGAGATGACTTTTCCCATACAAAAGTTCACCGGAGATGACTTTCCCAATACAAAAGTTCACCGGAGATGACTTTCCCAATACAAAAGTTCACCGGAGATGACTTTTCCCATACAAAAGTTCACCGGGCATGACTTTCCCAATACAAAAGTTCACCGGAGATGACTTTCGCAATACAAAAGTTCACCGGAGATGACTTTCCCAATACAAAAGTTCACCGGAGATGACTTTTCCCATACAAAACTTCACCGGAGATGACTTTTCCCATACAAAAGTTCACCGGAGATGACTTTCCCAATACAAAAGTTCACCGGAGATGACATTTCCCATACAAAAGTTCACCGGAGATGACTTTCCCAATACAAAAGTTCACCGGAGATGACTTTTCCCATACAAAAGTTCACCGGAGATGACTTTCCCAATACAAAAGTTCACCGGAGATGACTTTTCCCATACAAAAGTTCACCGGAGATGACTTTTCCAATACAAAAGTTCACCGGAGATGACTTTCCCAATACAAAAGTTCACCGGAGATGAATTTTCCCATACAAAAGTTCACCGGAGATGACTTTCCCAATACAAAAGTTCACCGGGCATGACTTTCCCAATACAAAAGTTCACCGGAGATGACTTTTCCCATACAAAAGTTCACCGGAGATGACTTTCCCAATACAAAAGTTCACCGGGCATGACTTTCCCAATACAAAAGTTCACCGGGCACGACTTTCCCAATACAAAAGTTCACCGGGCATGACTTTCCCAATACAAAAGTTCACCGGAGATGACTTTCCCAATACAAAAGTTCACCGGGCATGACTTTCCCAAAACAAAAGTTCACCGGGCATGACTTTCCCAATATAAAAGTTCACCGGGCATGACTTTCCCAATACAAAAGTTCACCGGAGATGACTTTCCCAATACAAAAGTTCACCGGGCATGACTTTCCCAATACAAAAGTTCACCGGGCATGACTTTCCCAATACAAAAGTTCACCGGAAATGACTTTTCCCATACAAAAGTTCACCGGAGATGACTTTCCCAATACAAAAGTTCACCGGAGATGACTTTTCCCATACAAAAGTTCACCGGAGATGACTTTCCCAATACAAAAGTTCACCGGAGATGACTTTCCCAATACAAAAGTTCACCGGAGATGACTTTTCCCATACAAAAGTTCACCGGAGATGACTTTCCCAATACAAAAGTTCACCGGAGATGACTTTTCCCATACAAAAGTTCACCGGAGATGACTTTCCCAATACAAAAGTTCACCGGAGATGATTTTCCCAATACAAAAGTTCACCGGAGATGACTTTTCCCATACAAAAGTTCACCGGAGATGACTTTCCCAATACAAAAGTTCACCGGAGATGACTTTCCCAATACAAAAGTTCACCGGAGATGACTTTTCCCATACAAAAGTTCACCGGAGATGACTTTCCCAATACAAAAGTTCACCGGAGATGACTTTTCCCATACAAAAGTTCACCGGAGATGACTTTCCCAATACAAAAGTTCACCGGAGATGACTTTTCCCATACAAAAGTTCACCGGGCATGACTTTCCCAATACAAAAGTTCACCGGGCATGACTTTCCCAATACAATAGTTCACCGGGCATGACTTTCCCAATACAAAAGTTCACCGGAGATGACTTTCCCAATACAAAAGTTCACCGGAGATGACTTTTCCCATACAAAAGTTCACCGGAGATGACTTTCCCAATACAAAAGTTCACCGGAGATGACTTTTCCCATACAAAAGTTCACCGGAGATGACTTTCCCAATACAAAAGTTCACCGGAGATGACTTTTCCCATACAAAAGTTCACCGGAGATGACTTTCCCAATACAAAATTTCACCGGAGATGACTTTCCCAATACAAAAGTTCACCGGAGATGACTTTTCCCATACAAAAGTTCACCGGAGATGACTTTCCCAATACAAAAGTTCACCGGGCATGACTTTTCCAATACAAAAGTTCACCGGAGATGACTTTCCCAATACAAAATTCACCGGAGATGACTTTTCCCATACAAAAGTTCACCGGAGATGACTTTCCCAATACAAAAGTTCACCGGAGATGACTTTTCCCATACAAAAGTTCACAGGGCATGACTTTCCCAATACAAAAGTTCACCGGAGATGACTTTCCCAATACAAAAGTTCACCGGAGATGACTTTTCCCATACAAAAGTTCACCGGAGATGACTTTCCCAATACAAAAGTTCACCGGAGATGACTTTCCCAATACAAAAGTTCACCGGAGATGACTTTCCCAATACAAAAGTTCACCGGAGATAACTTTTCCCATACAAAAGTTCACCGGAGATGACTTTCCCAATACAAAAGTTCACCGGAGATGACTTTCCCAATACAAAAGTTCACCGGAGATGACTTTTCCCATACAAAAGTTCACCGGAGATGACTTTCCCAATACAAAAGTTCACCGGAGATGACTTTCCCAATACAAAAGTTCACCGGAGATGACTTTTCCCATACAAAAGTTAACCGGAGATGACTTTCCTAATACAAAAGTTCACCGGAGATGACTTTTCCCATACAAAAGTTCACCGGAGATGACTTTCCCAATACAAAAGTTCACCGGAGATGACTTTCCCAATACAAAAGTTCACCGGGCATGACTTTCCCAATACAAAAGTTCACCGGGCATGACTTTCCCAATACAATAGTTCACCGGGCATGACTTTCCCAATAAAAAAGTTCACCGGGCATGACTTTTCCAATATAAAAGTTCACCGGAGATGACTTTTCCCATACAAAAGTTCACCGGAGATGACTTTTCCCATACAAAAGTTCACCGGAGATGACTTTCCCAATACAAAAGTTCACCGGAGATGACTTTTCCCATACAAAAGTTCACCGGAGATGACTTTCCCAATACAAAAGTTCACCGGAGATGACTTTCCCAATACAAAAGTTCACCGGAGATGACTTTTCCCATACAAAAGTTCACCGGAGATGACTTTCCCAATACAAAAGTTCACCGGAGATGACTTTCCCAATACAAAAGTTCACTGGAGATGACTTTTCCCATACAAAAGTTCACCGGAGATGACTTTCCCAATACAAAAGTTCACCGGGCACGACTTTCCCAATACAAAAGTTCACCGGAGATGACTTTTCCCATACAAAAGTTCACCGGGCATGACTTTCCCAATACAAAAGTTCACCGGAAATGACTTTCCCAATACAAAAGCTCACCGGAGATGACTTTCCCAATACAAAAGTTCACCGGAGATGACTTTTCCCATACAAAAGTTCACCGGAGATGACTTTCCCAATACAAAAGTTCACCGGAGATGACTTTTCCCATACAAAAGTTCACCGGAGATGACTTTCCCAATACAAAAGTTCACCGGAGATGACTTTCCCAATACAAAAGTTCACCGGGCATGACTTTCCCAATACAAAAGTTCACCGGGCATGACTTTCCCAATACAATAGTTCACCGGGCATGACTTTCCCAATACAAAAGTTCACCGGGCATGACTTTTCCAATATAAAAGTTCACCGGAGATGACTTTTCCCATACAAAAGTTCACCGGAGATGACTTTTCCCATATAAAAGTTCACCGGAGATGACTTTCCCAATACAAAAGTTCACCGGAGATGACTTTTCCCATACAAAAGTTCACCGGAGATGACTTTCCCAATACAAAAGTTCACCGGAGATGACTTTCCCAATACAAAAGTTCACCGGAGATGACTTTTCCCATACAAAAGTTCACCGGAGATGACTTTCCCAATACAAAAGTTCACCGGAGATGACTTTCCCAATACAAAAGTTCACCGGAGATGACTTTTCCCATACAAAAGTTCACCGGAGATGACTTTCCCAATACAAAAGTTCACCGGAGATGACTTTTCCCATACAAAAGTTCACCGGGGATGACTTTTCCCATACAAAAGTTCACCGGAGATGACTTTCCCAATACAAAAGTTCACCGGAGATGACTTTTCCCATACAAAAGTTCACCGGAGATGACTTTCCCAATACAAAAGTTCACCGGAGATGACTTTTCCCATACAAAAGTTCACCGGAGATGACTTTCCCAATACAAAAGTTCACCGGAGATGACTTTTCCCATACAAAAGTTCACCGGAGATGACTTTCCCAATACAAAAGTTCACCGGAGATGACTTTTCCCATACAAAAGTTCACCGGAGATGACTTTCCCAATACAAAAGTTCACCGGAGATGACTTTCCCAATACAAAAGTTCACCGGAGATGACTTTTCCCATACAAAAGTTCACCGGGCATGACTTTCCCAATACAAAAGTTCACCGGAGATGACTTTCGCAATACAAAAGTTCACCGGAGATGACTTTCCCAATACAAAAGTTCACCGGAGATGACTTTTCCCATACAAAACTTCACCGGAGATGACTTTTCCCATACAAAAGTTCACCGGAGATGACTTTCCCAATACAAAAGTTCACCGGAGATGACTTTTCCCATACAAAAGTTCACCGGAGATGACTTTCCCAATACAAAAGTTCACCGGAGATGACTTTTCCCATACAAAAGTTCACCGGAGATGACTTTCCCAATACAAAAGTTCACCGGAGATGACTTTTCCCATACAAAAGTTCACCGGAGATGACTTTTCCAATACAAAAGTTCACCGGAGATGACTTTCCCAATACAAAAGTTCACCGGAGATGAATTTTCCCATACAAAAGTTCACCGGAGATGACTTTCCCAATACAAAAGTTCACCGGGCATGACTTTCCCAATACAAAAGTTCACCGGAGATGACTTTTCCCATACAAAAGTTCACCGGAGATGACTTTCCCAATACAAAAGTTCACCGGGCATGACTTTCCCAATACAAAAGTTCACCGGGCACGACTTTCCCAATACAAAAGTTCACCGGGCATGACTTTCCCAATACAAAAGTTCACCGGAGATGACTTTCCCAATACAAAAGTTCACCGGGCATGACTTTCCCAAAACAAAAGTTCACCGGGCATGACTTTCCCAATATAAAAGTTCACCGGGCATGACTTTCCCAATACAAAAGTTCACCGGAGATGACTTTCCCAATACAAAAGTTCACCGGGCATGACTTTCCCAATACAAAAGTTCACCGGGCATGACTTTCCCAATACAAAAGTTCACCGGAAATGACTTTTCCCATACAAAAGTTCACCGGAGATGACTTTCCCAATACAAAAGTTCACCGGAGATGACTTTTCCCATACAAAAGTTCACCGGAGATGACTTTCCCAATACAAAAGTTCACCGGAGATGACTTTCCCAATACAAAAGTTCACCGGAGATGACTTTTCCCATACAAAAGTTCACCGGAGATGACTTTCCCAATACAAAAGTTCACCGGAGATGACTTTTCCCATACAAAAGTTCACCGGAGATGACTTTCCCAATACAAAAGTTCACCGGAGATGACTTTCCCAATACAAAAGTTCACCGGAGATGACTTTTCCCATACAAAAGTTCACCGGAGATGACTTTCCCAATACAAAAGTTCACCGGAGATGACTTTCCCAATACAAAAGTTCACCGGAGATGACTTTTCCCATACAAAAGTTCACCGGAGATGACTTTCCCAATACAAAAGTTCACCGGAGATGACTTTTCCCATACAAAAGTTCACCGGAGATGACTTTCCCAATACAAAAGTTCACCGGAGATGACTTTTCCCATACAAAAGTTCACCGGGCATGACTTTCCCAATACAAAAGTTCACCGGGCATGACTTTCCCAATACAATAGTTCACCGGGCATGACTTTCCCAATACAAAAGTTCACCGGAGATGACTTTCCCAATACAAAAGTTCACCGGAGATGACTTTTCCCATACAAAAGTTCACCGGAGATGACTTTCCCAATACAAAAGTTCACCGGAGATGACTTTTCCCATACAAAAGTTCACCGGAGATGACTTTCCCAATACAAAAGTTCACCGGAGATGACTTTTCCCATACAAAAGTTCACCGGAGATGACTTTCCCAATACAAAATTTCACCGGAGATGACTTTCCCAATACAAAAGTTCACCGGAGATGACTTTTCCCATACAAAAGTTCACCGGAGATGACTTTCCCAATACAAAAGTTCACCGGGCATGACTTTTCCAATACAAAAGTTCACCGGAGATGACTTTCCCAATACAAAAGTTCACCGGAGATGACTTTTCCCATACAAAAGTTCACCGGAGATGACTTTCCCAATACAAAAGTTCACCGGAGATGACTTTTCCCATACAAAAGTTCACAGGGCATGACTTTCCCAATACAAAAGTTCACCGGAGATGACTTTCCCAATACAAAAGTTCACCGGAGATGACTTTTCCCATACAAAAGTTCACCGGAGATGACTTTCCCAATACAAAAGTTCACCGGAGATGACTTTCCCAATACAAAAGTTCACCGGAGATGACTTTCCCAATACAAAAGTTCACCGGAGATGACTTTTCCCATACAAAAGTTCACCGGAGATGACTTTTCCCATACAAAAGTTCACCGGAGATGACTTTCCCAATACAAAAGTTCACCGGAGATGACTTTTCCCATACAAAAGTTCACCGGAGATGACTTTTCCCATACAAAAGTTCACCGGAGATGACTTTTCCAATACAAAAGTTCACCGGAGATGACTTTTACCATACAAAAGTTCACCGGAGATGACTTTCCCAATACAAAAGTTCACCGGAGATGACTTTCCCAATACAAAAGTTCACCGGAGATGACTTTCCCAATACAAAAGTTCACCGGAGATGACTTTCCCAATACAAAAGTTCACCTGAGATGACTTTTCCCATACAAAAGTTCACCGGAGATGACTTTCCCAATACAAAAGTTCACCGGAGATGACTTTCCCAATACAAAAGTTCACCGGAGATGACTTTTCCCATACAAAAGTTCACCGGAGATGACTTTCCCAATACAAAAGTTCACCGGAGATGACTTTTCCCATACAAAAGTTCACCGGAGATGACTTTCCCAATACAAAAGTTCACCGGAGATGACTTTCCCAATACAAAAGTTCACCGGGCATGACTTTCCCAATACAAAAGTTCACCGGAGATGACTTTCCCAATACAAAAGTTCACCGGGCATGACTTTCCCAAAACAAACGTTCACCGGGCATGACTTTCCCAATATAAAAGTTCACCGGGCATGACTTTCCCAATACAAAAGTTCACCGGAGATTACTTTCCCAATACAAAAGTTCACCGGGCATGACTTTCCCAATACAAAAGTTCACCGGGCATGACTTTCCCAATACAAAAGTTCACCGGAGATGACTTTTCCCATACAAAAGTTCACCGGAGATGACTTTCCCAATACAAAAGTTCACCGGAGATGACTTTTCCCATACAAAAGTTCACCGGAGATGACTTTCCCAATACAAAAGTTCACCGGAGATGACTTTCCCAATACAAAAGTTCACCGGAGATGACTTTTCCCATACAAAAGTTCACCGGAGATGACTTTCCCAATACAAAAGTTCACCGGAGATGATTTTCCCATACAAAAGTTCACCGGAGATGACTTTCCCAATACAAAAGTTCACCGGAGATGACTTTCCCAATACAAAAGTTCACCGGAGATGACTTTTCCCATACAAAAGTTCACCGGAGATGACTTTCCCAATACAAAAGTTCACCGGAGATGACTTTCCCAATACAAAAGTTCACCGGAGATGACTTTTCCCATACAAAAGTTCACCGGAGATGACTTTCCCAATACAAAAGTTCACCGGAGATGACTTTCCCAATACAAAAGTTCACCGGAGATGACTTTCCCAATACAAAAGTTCACCGGAGATGACTTTTCCCATACAAAAGTTCACCGGAGATGACTTTCCCAATACAAAAGTTCACCGGAGATGACTTTTCCCATACAAAAGTTCACCGGAGATGACTTTCCCAATACAAAAGTTCACCGGAGATGACTTTTCCCATACAAAAGTTCACCGGAGATGACTTTCCCAATACAAAAGTTCACCGGAGATGACTTTCCCAATACAAAAGTTCACCGGAGATGACTTTCCCAATACAAAAGTTCACCGGAGATGACTTTCCCAATACAAAAGTTCACCGGAGATGACTTTCCCAATACAAAAGTTCACCGGAGATGACTTTTCCCATACAAAAGTTCACCGGAGATGACTTTCCCAATACAAAAGTTCACCGGAGATGACTTTTCCCATACAAAAGTTCACCGGAGATGACTTTCCCAATACAAAAGTTCACCGGAGATGACTTTCCCAATACAAAAGTTCACCGGAGATGACTTTTCCCATACAAAAGTTCACCGGAGATGACTTTCCCAATACAAAAGTTCACCGGAGATGACTTTTCCCATACAAAAGTTCACCGGAGATGACTTTCCCAATACAAAAGTTCACCGGAGATGACTTTTCCCAATACAAAAGTTCACCGGGCATGACTTTCCCAATACAAAAGTTCACCGGGCATGACTTTCCCAATACAATAGTTCACCGGGCATGACTTTCCCAATACAAAAGTTCACCGGGCATGACTTTTCCAATATAAAAGTTCACCGGAGATGACTTTCCCAATACAAAAGTTCACCGGGCATGACTTTCCCAATACAAAAGTTCACCGGGCATGACTTTCCCAATACATAAGTTCGCCGGGCATGACTTTCCCAATACAAAAGTTCACCGGGCACGACTTGCCCAATACAAAAGTTCACCGGAGATGACTTTTCCCATACAAAAGTTCACCGGAGATGACTTTCCCAATACAAAAGTTCACCGGAAATGACTTTCCCAATACAAAAGTTCACCGGAGATGACTTTTCCCATACAAAAGTTCACCGGAGATGACTTTCCCAATACAAAAGTTCACCGGAGATGACTTTCCCAAAACAAAAGTTCACCGGAGATAACTTTTCCCATACAAAAGTTCACCGGAGATGACTTTCCCAATACAAAAGTTCACCGGAGATGACTTTTCCCATACAAAAGTTCACCGGAGATGACTTTCCCAATACAAAAGTTCACCGGAGATGACTTTCCCAATACAAAAGTTCACCGGGCATGACTTTCCCAATACAAAAGTTCACCGGGCATGACTTTTCCAATATAAAAGTTCACCGGAGATGACTTTCCCAATACAAAAGTTCACCGGGCATGACTTTCCCAATACAAAAGTTCACCGGGCATGACTTTCCCAATACAAAAGTTCACCGGGCATGACTTTCCCAATACAAAAGTTCGCCGGGCATGACTTTCCCAATACAAAAGTTCACCGGGCACGACTTTCCAATACAAAAGTTCACCGGAGATGACTTTCACAATATAAAAGTTCACCGGGCATGACTTTCCCAATACAAAAGTTCACCGGAGATGACTTTCCCAATACAAAAGTTCACCGGAGATGACTTTCCCAATACAAAAGTTCACCGGAGATGACTTTTCCCATACAAAAGTTCACCGGAGATGACTTTCCCAATACAAAAGTTCACCGGGCATGACTTTCCCAATACAAAAGTTCACCGGAGATGACTTTTCCCATACAATAGTTCACCGGGCATGACTTTCCCAATACAAAAGTTCACCGGGCATGACTTTTCCAATATAAAAGTTCACCGGAGATGACTTTCCCAATACAAAAGTTCACCGGGCATGACTTTCCCAATACAAAAGTTCACCGGGCATGACTTTCCCAATACATAAGTTCGCCGGGCATGACTTTCCCAATACAAAAGTTCACCGGGCACGACTTGCCCAATACAAAAGTTCACCGGAGATGACTTTTCCCATACAAAAGTTCACCGGAGATGACTTTCCCAATACAAAAGTTCACCGGAGATGACTTTCCCAATACAAAAGTTCACCGGAGATGACTTTTCCCATTCAAAAGTTCACCGGAGATGACTTTCCCAATACAAAAGTTCACCGGAGATGACTTTCCCAAAACAAAAGTTCACCGGAGATGACTTTTCCCATACAAAAGTTCACCGGAGATGACTTTCCCAATACAAAAGTTCACCGGAGATGACTTTTCCCATACAAAAGTTCACCGGAGATGACTTTCCCAATACAAAAGTTCACCGGAGATGACTTTCCCAATACAAAAGTTCACCGGGCATGACTTTCCCAATACAAAAGTTCACCGGGCATGACTTTTCCAATATAAAAGTTCACCGGAGATGACTTTCCCAATACAAAAGTTCACCGGGCATGACTTTCCCAATACAAAAGTTCACCGGGCATGACTTTCCCAATACAAAAGTTCACCGGGCATGACTTTCCCAATACAAAAGTTCGCCGGGCATGACTTTCCAATACAAAAGTTCACCGGGCACGACTTTCCCAATACAAAAGTTCACCGGAGATGACTTTCACAATATAAAAGTTCACCGGGCATGACTTTCCCAATACAAAAGTTCACCGGAGATGACTTTTCCCATACAAAAGTTCACCGGAGATGACTTTCCCAATACAAAAGTTCACCGGAGATGACTTTCCCAATACAAAAGTTCACCGGAGATGACTTTTCCCATACAAAAGTTCACCGAAGATGACTTTCCCAATACAAAAGTTCACCGGGCATGACTTTCCCAATACAAAAGTTCACCGGAGATGACTTTTCCCATACAAAAGTTCACCGGAGATGACTTTCCCAATACAAAAGTTCACCGGAGATGACTTTTCCCACACAAAAGTTCACCGGAGATGACTTTCCCAATACAAAAGTTCACCGGAGATGACTTTCCCAATACAAAAGTTCACCGGAGATGACTTTTCCCATACAAAAGTTCACCGGAGATGACTTTCCAATACAAAAGTTCACCGGAGATGACTTTTCCCATACAAAAGTTCACCGGAGATGACTTTCCCAATACAAAAGTTCACCGGAGATGACTTTCCCAATACAAAAGTTCACCGGGCATGACTTTCCCAATACAAAAGTTTACCGGGCATGACTTTCCCAATACAATAGTTCACCGGGCATGACTTTCCCAATACAAAAGTTCACCGGGCATGACTTTTACAATATAAAAGTTCACCGGAGATGACTTTCCCAATACAAAAGTTCACCGGGCATGACTTTCCCAATACAAAAGTTCACCGGGCATGACTTTCCCAATACAAAAGTTCGCCGGGCATGACTTTCCCAATACAAAAGTTCACCGGGCACGACTTGCCCAATACAAAAGTTCACCGGAGATGACTTTTCCCATACAAAAGTTCACCGGAGATTACTTTCCCAATACAAAAGTTCACCGGAGATGACTTTCCCAATACAAAAGTTCACCGGAGATGACTTTTCCCATACAAAAGTTCACCGGAGATGACTTTCCCAATACAAAAGTTCACCGGAGATGACTTTCCCAATACAAAAGTTCACCGGAGATGACTTTTCCCATACAAAAGTTCACCGGAGATGACTTTCCAATACAAAAGTTCACCGGAGATGACTTTTCCCATACAAAAGTTCACCGGAGATGACTTTCCCAATACAAAAGTTCACCGGAGATGACTTTCCCAATACAAAAGTTCACCGGGCATGACTTTCCCAATACAAAAGTTCACCGGGCATGACTTTTCCAATATAAAAGTTCACCGGAGATGACTTTCCCAATACAAAAGTTCACCGGGCATGACTTTCCCAATACAAAAGTTCACCGGGCATGACTTTCCCAATACAAAAGTTCACCGGGCATGACTTTCCCAATACAAAAGTTCGCCGGGCATGACTTTCCCAATACAAAAGTTCACCGGGCACGACTTGCCCAATACAAAAGTTCACCGGAGATGACTTTCACAATATAAAAGTTCACCGGGCATGACTTTCCCAATACAAAAGTTTACCGGAGATGACTTTTCCCATACAAAAGTTCACCGGAGATGACTTTCCCAATACAAAAGTTCACCGGAGATGACTTTTCCCATACAAAAGTTCACCGGAGATGACTTTCCCAATACAAAAGTTCACCGGAGATGACTTTCCCAATACAAAAGTTCACCGGAGATGACTTTTCCCATACAAAAGTTCACCGGAGATGACTTTCCCAATACAAAAGTTCACCGGAGATGACTTTTCCCATACAAAAGTTCACCGGAGATGACTTTCCCAATACAAAAGTTCACCGGAGATGACTTTCCCAATACAAAAGTTCACCGGGCATGACTTTCCCAATATAAAAGTTCACCGGGCATGACTTTCCCAATACAATAGTTCACCGGGCATGACTTTCCCAATACAAAAGTTCACCGGGCATGACTTTTCCAATATAAAAGTTCACCGGAGATGACTTTCCCAATACAAAAGTTCACCGGGCATGACTTTCCCAATACAAAAGTTCACCGGAGATGACTTTCCCAATACAAAAGTTCACCGGAGATGACTTTTCACATACAAAAGTTCACCGGGCACGACTTGCCCAATACAAAAGTTCACCGGAGATGACTTTTCCCATACAAAAGTTCACCGGAGATGACTTTTCCCATACAAAAGTTCACCGGAGATGACTTTTCCCATACAAAAGTTCACCGGAGATGACTTTCCAATACAAAAGTTCACCGGAGATGACTTTTCCCATACAAAAGTTCACCGGAGATGACTTTCCCAATATAAAAGTTCACCGGGCATGACTTTCCCAATACAAAAGTTCACCGGAGATGAATTTCCCAATACAAAAGTTCACCGGGCATGACTTTCCCAATACAAAAGTTCACCGGGCATGACTTTCCCAATACAAAAGTTCACCGGAGATGACTTTTCCCATACAAAAGTTCACCGGAGATGACTTTCCCAATACAAAAGTTCACCGGAGATGACTTTTCCCATACAAAAGTTCACCGGAGATGACTTTCCCAATACAAAAGTTCACCGGAGATGACTTTCCCAATACAAAAGTTCACCGGAGATGACTTTCCCAAT
>NW_027412106.1:0-68627 GCF_047663935.1 Musca autumnalis
TTGTATGGGAAAAGTCATCTCCGGTGAACTTTTGTATTGGGAAAGTCATCTCGGTGAACTTTTGTATGGGAAAAGTCATCTCCGGTGAACTTTTGTATTGGGAAAGTCATCTCCGGTGAACTTTTGTATGGGAAAAGTCATCTCCGGTGAACTTTTGTATTGGGAAAGTCATCTCCGGTGAACTTTTGTATGGGAAAAGTCATCTCCGGTGAACTTTTGTATTGGGAAAGTCATCTCCGGTGAACTTTTGTATTGGGAAAAGTCATCTCCGGTGAACTTTTGTATTGGGAAAGTCATCTCCGGTGAACTTTTGTATGGGAAAAGTCATCTCCGGTGAACTTTTGTATGGGAAAAGTCATCTCCGGTGAACTTTTGTATTGGGAAAGTCATCTCCGGTGAACTTTTGTATTGGGAAAGTCATCTCCGGTGAACTTTTGTATTGGGAAAGTCATCTCCGGTGAACTTTTGTATTGGGAAAAGTCATCTCCGGTGAACTTTTGTATGGGAAAAGTCATCTCCGGTGAACTTTTGTATTGGGAAAGTCATCTCCGGTGAACTTTTGTATTGGGAAAGTCATCTCCGGTGAACTTTTGTATTGGGAAAGTCATCTCCGGTGAACTTTTGTATTGGGAAAGTCATCTCCGGTGAACTTTTGTATTGGGAAAGTCATCTCCGGTGAACTTTTGTATTGGGAAAGTCATCTCCGGTGAACTTTTGTATTGGGAAAGTCATCTCCGGTGAACTTTTGTATTGGGAAAGTCATCTCCGGTGAACTTTTGTATGGGAAAGTCATCTCCGGTGAACTTTTGTATTGGGAAAGTCATCTCCGGTGAACTTTTGTATTGGGAAAGTCATCTCCGGTGAACTTTTGTATTGGGAAAGTCATCTCCGGTGAACTTTTGTATTGGGAAAGTCATCTCCGGTGAACTTTTGTATTGGGAAAGTCATCTCCGGTGAACTTTTGTATGGGAAAAGTCATCTCCGGTGAACTTTTGTATTGGGAAAGTCATCTCCGGTGAACTTTTGTATGGGAAAAGTCATCTCCGGTGAACTTTTGTATTGGGAAAGTCATCTCCGGTGAACTTTTGTATTGGGAAAGTCATCTCCGGTGAACTTTTGTATTGGGAAAGTCATCTCCGGTGAACTTTTGTATGGGAAAAGTCATCTCCGGTGAACTTTTGTATTGGGAAAGTCATCTCCGGTGAACTTTTGTATGGGAAAAGTCATCTCCGGTGAACTTTTGTATTGGGAAAGTCATCTCCGGTGAACTTTTGTATTGGGAAAAGTCATCTCCGGTGAACTTTTGTATTGGGAAAGTCATCTCCGGTGAACTTTTGTATGGGAAAAGTCATCTCCGGTGAACTTTTGTATTGGGAAAGTCATCTCCGGTGAACTTTTGTATGGGAAAGTCATCTCCGGTGAACTTTTGTATTGGGAAAGTCATCTCCGTGAACTTTTGTATTGGGAAAGTCATCTCCGGTGAACTTTTGTATGGGAAAGTCATCTCCGGTGAACTTTTGTATTGGGAAAGTCATCTCCGGTGAACTTTTGTATGGGAAAAGTCATCTCCGGTGAACTTTTGTATGGGAAAAGTCATCTCCGGTGAACTTTTGTATTGGGAAAGTCATCTCCGGTGAACTTTTGTATTGGGAAAGTCATCTCCGGTGAACTTTTGTATGGGAAAAGTCATCTCCGTTGAATTTTTGTATTGGGAAAGTCATCTCCGGTGAACTTTTGTATTGGGAAAGTCATGCCCGGTGAACTTTTGTATTGGGAAAGTCATCTCCGGTGAACTTTTGTATGGGAAAAGTCATCTCCGGTGAACTTTTGTATTGGGAAAGTCATGCCCGGTGAACTTTTGTTTTGGGAAAGTCATGCCCGGTGAACTTTTGTATTGGGAAAGTCATGCCCGGTGAACTTTTGTATGGGAAAAGTCATCTCCGGTGAACTTTTGTATTGGGAAAGTCATCTCCGGTGAACTTTTGTATGGGAAAAGTCATCTCCGGTGAACTTTTGTATTGGGAAAGTCATCTCCGGTGAACTTTTGTATGGGAAAAATCATCTCCGGTGAACTTTTGTATTGGGAAAGTCATGCCCGGTGAACTTTTGTATTGGGAAAGTCATGCCCGGTGAACTTTTGTATTGGGAAAGTCATCTCCGGTGAACTTTTGTATTGGGAAAGTCATCTCCGGTGAACTTTTGTATGGGAAAAGTCATCTCCGGTGAACTTTTGTATTGGGAAAGTCATCTCCGGTGAACTTTTGTATGGGAAAAGTCATCTCCGGTGAACTTTTGTATGGGAAAAGTCATCTCCGGTGAACTATTGTATTGGGAAAGTCATCTCCGGTGAACTTTTGTATTGGGAAAGTCATCTCCGGTGAACTTTTGTATGGGAAAAGTCATCTCCGGTGAACTTTTGTATTGGGAAAGTCATGCCCGGTGAACTTTTGTATGGGAAAAGTCATCTCCGGTGAACTTTTGTATTGGGAAAGTCATCTCCGGTGAACTTTTGTATGGGAAAAGTCATCTCCGGTGAACTTTTGTATTGGGAAAGTCATGCCCGGTGAACTTTTGTATTGGGAAAGTCATGCCCGGTGAACTTTTGTATTGGGAAAGTCATCTCCGGTGAACTTTTGTTTTGGGAAAGTCATGCCCGGTGAACTTTTGTATTGGGAAAGTCGTGCCCGGTGAACTTTTTTATTCGGAAAGTCATGCCCGGTGAACTTTTGTATGGGAAAAGTCATCTCCGGTGAACTTTTGTATGGGAAAAGTCATCTCCGGTGAACTTTTGTATTGGGAAAGTCATCTCCGGTGAACTTTTGTATTGGGAAAGTCATGCCCGGTGAACTTTTGTTTTGGGAAAGTCATGCCCGGTGAACTTTTGTATTGGGAAAGTCATGCCCGGTGAACTTTTGTATTGGGAAAGTCATGCCCGGTGAACTTTTGTAGGGGAAAAGTCATCTCCGGTGAACTTTTGTATGGGAAAGTCATCTCCGGTGAACTTTTGTATTGGGAAAGTCATCTCCGGTGAACTTTTGTATGGGAAAAGTCATCTCCGGTGAACTTTTGTATGGGAAAAGTCATCTCCGGTGAATTTTTGTATTGGGAAAGTCATCTCCGGTGAACTTTTGTTTTGGGAAAGTCATGCCCGGTGAACTTTTGTATTGGGAAAGTCATCTCCGGTGAACTTTTGTTTTGGGAAAGTCATGCCCGGTGAACTTTTGTATTGGGAAAGTCGTGCCCGGTGAACTTTTGTATTGGGAAAGTCATGCCCGGTGAACTTTTGTATGGGAAAAGTCATCTCCGATGAACTTTTGTATGGGAAAGTCATCTCCGGTGAACTTTTGTTTTGGGAAAGTCATCTCCGGTGAACTTTTGTATGGGAAAAGTCATCTCCGGTGAACTTTTGTATTGGGAAAGTCATCTCCGGTGAACTTTTGTATTGGGAAAGTCATCTCCGGTGAACTTTTGTATGGGAAAAGTCATCTCCGGTGAACTTTTGTATGGGAAAGTCATCTCCGGTGAACTTTTTTTTGCGGAAAGTCATCTCCGGTGAACTTTTGTATGGGAAAAGTCATCTCCGGTGAACTTTTGTATTGGGAAAGTCATCTCCGGTGAACTTTTGTATTGGGAAAGTCATCTCCGGTGAACTTTTGTATTGGGAAAGTCATCTCCGGTGAACTTTTGTATTGGGAAAGTCATGCCCGGTGAACTTTTGTATTGGGAAAGTCATGCCCGGTGAACTTTTGTATTGGGAAAGTCATCTCCGGTGAACTTTTGTATGGGAAAGGTCATCTCCGGTGAACTTTTGTATTGGGAAAGTCATCTCCGGTGAACTTTTGTATGGGAAAAGTCATCTCCGGTGAACTTTTGTATTGGGAAAGTCATGCCCGGTGAACTTTTGTATGGGAAAAGTCATCTCCGGTGAACTTTTGTATGGGAAAAGTCATCTCCGGTGAACTTTTGTATGGGAAAAGTCATCTCCGGTGAACTTTTGTATTGGGAAAGTCATGCCCGGTGAACTTTTGTATTGGGAAAGTCATCTCCGGTGAACTTTTGTATGGGAAAAGTCATGCCCGGTGAACTTTTGTATTGGGAAGTCATGCCCGGTGAACTTTTATATTGGGAAAGTCATCTCCGGTGAACTTTTGTATGGGAAAAGTCATCTCCGGTGAACTTTTGTATTGGGAAAGTCATCTCCGGTGAACTTTTGTATTGGGAAAGTCATGCCCGGTGAACTTTTGTATGGGAAAAGTCATCTCCGGTGAACTTTTGTATTGGGAAAGTCATCTCCGGTGAACTTTTGTATGGGAAAAGTCATCTCCGGTGAACTTTTGTATTGGAAAAGTCATCTCCGGTGAACTTTTGTATTGGAAAAGTCATGCCCGGTGAACTTTTATATTGGGAAAGTCATCTCCGGTGAACTTTTGTATTGGGAAAGTCATCTCCGGTGAACTTTTGTATGGGAAAGTCATCTCCGGTGAACTTTTGTATGGGAAAAGTCATCTCCGGTGAACTTTTGTATGGGAAAAGTCATCTCCGGTGAACTTTTGTATTGGGAAAGTCATCTCCGGTGAACTTTTGTATTGGGAAAGTCATCTCCGGTGAACTTTTGTATTGGGAAAGTCATCTCCGGTGAACTTTTGTATTGGGAAAGTCATCTCCGGTGAACTTTTGTATTGGGAAAGTCATCTCCGGTGAACTTTTGTATTGGGAAAGTCATCTCCGGTGAACTTTTGTATGGGAAAAGTCATCTCCGGTGAACTTTTGTATTGGGAAAGTCATCTCCGGTGAACTTTTGTATTGGGAAAGCCATCTCCGGTGAACTTTTGTATGGGAAAAGTCATCTCCGGTGAACTTTTGTATTGGGAAAGTCATGCCCGGTGAACTTTTGTATTGGGAAAGTCATGCCCGGTGAACTTTTGTATGGGAAAAGTCATCTCCGGTGAACTTTTGTATTGGGAAAGTCATCTCCGGTGAACTTTTGTATGGGAAAAGTCATGCCCGGTGAACTTTTGTATTGGGAAAGTCATGCCCGGTGAACTTTTATATTGGGAAAGTCATCTCCGGTGAACTTTTGTATGCGAAAAGTCATCTCCGGTGAACTTTTATATTGGGAAAGTCATCTCCGGTGAACTTTTGTATGGGAAAAGTCATCTCCGGTGAACTTTTGTATGGGAAAAGTCATCTCCGGTGAACTTTTGTATGGGAAAAGTCATCTCCGGTGAACTTTTGTATTGGGAAAGTCATCTCCGGTGAACTTTTGTATTGGGAAAGTCATCTCCGGTGAACTTTTGTATGGGAAAAGTCATCTCCGGTGAACTTTTGTATGGGAAAAGTCATCTCCGGTGAACTTTTGTATTGGGAAAGTCATCTCCGGTGAACTTTTGTATGGGAAAAGTCATCTCCGGTGAACTTTTATATTGGGAAAGTCATCTCCGGTGAACTTTTGTATGGGAAAAGTCATCTCCGGTGAACTTTTGTATGGGAAAAGTCATCTCCGGTGAACTTTTGTATTGGGAAAGTCATCTCCGGTGAACTTTTGTATTGGGAAAGTCATCTCCGGTGAACTTTTGTATTGGGAAAGTCATCTCCGGTGAACTTTTGTATTGGGAAAGTCATCTCCGGTGAACTTTTGTATGGGAAAAGTCATCTCCGGTGAACTTTTGTATTGGGAAAGTCATCTCCGGTGAACTTTTGTATGGGAAAAGTCATCTCCGGTGAACTTTTGTATGGGAAAAGTCATCTCCGGTGAACTTTTGTATTGGGAAATTCATCTCCGGTGAACTTTTGTATTGGGAAAGTCATCTCCGGTGAACTTTTGTATGGGAAAAGTCATCTCCGTTGAACTTTTGTATTGGGAAAGTCATCTCCGGTGAACTTTTGTATTGGGAAAGTCATGCCCGGTGAACTTTTGTATTGGGAAAGTCATCTCCGGTGAACTTTTGTATGGGAAAAGTCATCTCCGGTGAACTTTTGTATTGGGAAAGTCACGCCCGGTGAACTTTTGTTTTGGGAAAGTCATGCCCGGTGAACTTTTGTATTGGGAAAGTCATGCCCGGTGAACTTTTGTATTGGGAAAGTCATGCCCGGTGAACTTTTGTATTGGGAAAGTCATCTCCGGTGAACTTTTGTATTGGGAAAGTCATCTCCGGTGAACTTTTGTATGGGAAAAGTCATCTCCGGTGAACTTTTGTATTGGGAAAGTCATCTCCGGTGAACTTTTGTATGGGAAAAGTCATCTCCGGTGAACTTTTGTATGGGAAAAGTCATCTCCGGTGAACTTTTGTATTGGGAAAGTCATCTCCGGTGAACTTTTGTATGGGAAAAGTCATCTCCGGTGATCTTTTGTATTGGGAAAGTCATGCCCGGTGAACTTTTGTATTGGGAAAGTCATGCCCGGTGAACTTTTGTATGGGAAAAGTCATCTCCGGTGAACTTTTGTATTGGGAAAGTCATCTCCGGTGAACTTTTGTATGGGAAAAGTCATCTCCGGTGAACTTTTGTATTGGGAAAGTCATGCCCGGTGAACTTTTGTATTGGGAAAGTCATCTCCGGTGAACTTTTGTTTTGGGAAAGTCATGCCCGGTGAACTTTTGTATTGGGAAAGTCGAGCCCGGTGAACTTTTGTATTGGGAAAGTCATGCCCGGTGAACTTTTGTATGGGAAAAGTCATCTCCGGTGAACTTTTGTATTGGGAAAGTCATCTCCGGTGAACTTTTGTATTGGGAAAGTCATCTCCGGTGAACTTTTGTATTGGGAAAGTCATGCCCGGTGAACTTTTGTTTTGGGAAAGTCATGCCCGGTGAACTTTTGTATTGGGAAAGTCATGCCCGGTGAACTTTAGTATTGGGAAAGTCATGCCCGGTGAACTTTTGTATGGGAAAAGTCATCTCCGGTGAACTTTTGTATGGGAAAGTCATCTCCGGTGAACTTTTGTATTGGGAAAGTCATCTCCGGTGAACTTTTGTATGGGAAAAGTCATCTCCGGTGAACTTTTGTATGGGAAAAGTCATCTCCGGTGAACTTTTGTATTGGGAAAGTCATCTCCGGTGAACTTTTGTTTTGGGAAAGTCATGCCCGGTGAACTTTTGTATTGGGAAAGTCATCTCCGGTGAACTTTTGTTTTGGGAAAGTCATGCCCGGTGAACTTTTGTATTGGGAAAGTCGTGCCCGGTGAACTTTTGTATTGGGAAAGTCATGCCCGGTGAACTTTTGTATGGGAAAAGTCATCTCCGGCGAACTTTTGTATGGGAAAGTCATCTCCGGTGAACTTTTGTTTTGGGAAAGTCATCTCCGGTGAACTTTTGTATGGGAAAAGTCATCTCCGGTGAACTTTGTATTGGGAAAGTCATCTCCGGTGAACTTTTGTATTGGGAAAGTCATCTCCGGTGAACTTTTGTATGGGAAAAGTCATCTCCGGTGAACTTTTGTATGGGAAAGTCATCTCCGGTGAACTTTTGTTTTGGGAAAGTCATCTCCGGTGAACTTTTGTATGGGAAAAGTCATCTCCGGTGAACTTTTGTATTGGGAAAGTCATCTCCGGTGAACTTTTGTATTGGGAAAGTCATCTCCGGTGAACTTTTTTATTGGGAAAGTCATCTCCGGTGAACTTTTGTATTGGGAAAGTCATGCCCGGTGAACTTTTGTATTGGGAAAGTCATGCCCGGTGAACTTTTGTATTGGGAAAGTCATCTCCGGTGAACTTTTGTATGGGAAAAGTCATCTCCGGTGAACTTTTGTATGGGAAAAGTCATCTCCGGTGAACTTTTGTATTGGGAAAGTCATGCCCGGTGAACTTTTGTATGGGAAAAGTCATCTCCGGTGAACTTTTGTATGGGAAAAGTCATCTAGGGTGAACTTTTGTATGGGAAAAGTCATCTCCGGTGAACTTTTGTATTGGGAAAGTCATGCCCGGTGAACTTTTGTATTGGGAAAGTCATCTCCGGTGAACTTTTGTATGGGAAAAATCATGCCCGGTGAACTTTTGTATTGGGAAGTCATGCCCGGTGAACTTTTATATTGGGAAAGTCATCTCCGGTGAACTTTTGTATGGGAAAAGTCATCTCCGGTGAACTTTTGTATTGGGAAAGTCATCTCCGGTGAACTTTTGTATTGGGAAAGTCATGCCCGGTGAACTTTTGTATGGGAAAAGTCATCTCCGGTGAACTTTTGTATTGGGAAAGTCATCTCCGGTGAACTTTTGTATGGGAAAGGTCATCTCCGGTGAACTTTTGTATTGGGAAAGTCATCTCCGGTGAACTTTTGTATTGGGAAAGTCATGCCCGGTGAACTTTTATATTGGGAAAGTCATCTCCGGTGAACTTTTGTATTGGGAAAGTCATCTCCGGTGAACATTTGTATGGGAAAGTCATCTCCGGTGAACTTTTGTATGGGAAAAGTCATCTCCGGTGAACTTTTGTATGGGAAAAGTCATCTCCGGTGAACTTTTGTATTGGGAAAGTCATCTCCGGTGAACTTTTGTATTGGGAAAGTCATCTCCGGTGAACTTTTGTATTGGGAAAGTCATCTCCGGTGAACTTTTGTATTGGGAAAGTCATCTCCGGTGAACTTTTGTATTGGGAAAGTCATCTCCGGTGAACTTTTGTATTGGGAAAGTCATCTCCGGTGAACTTTTGTATGGGAAAAGTCATCTCCGGTGAACTTTTGTATTGGGAAAGTCATCTCCGGTGAACTTTTGTATTGGGAAAGTCATCTCCGGTGAACTTTTGTATGGGAAAAGTCATCTCCGGTGAACTTTTGTATTGGGAAAGTCAGGCCCGGTGAACTTTTGTATTGGGAAAGTCATGCCCGGTGAACTTTTGTATGGGAAAAATCATCTCCGGTGAACTTTTGTATTGGGAAAGTCATCTCCGGTGAACTTTTGTATGGGAAAAGTCATGCCCGGTGAACTTTTGTATTGGGAAAGTCATGCCCGGTGAACTTTTATATTGGGAAAGTCATCTCCGGTGAACTTTTGTATGCGAAAAGTCATCTCCGGTGAACTTTTATATTGGGAAAGTCATCTCCGGTGAACTTTTGTATGGGAAAAGTCATCTCCGGTGAACTTTTGTATGGGAAAAGTCATCTCCGGTGAACTTTTGTATGGGAAAAGTCATCTCCGGTGAACTTTTGTATTGGGAAAGTCATCTCCGGTGAACTTTTGTATTGGGAAAGTCATCTCCGGTGAACTTTTGTATGGGAAAAGTCATCTCCGGTGAACTTTTGTATGGGAAAAGTCATCTCCGGTGAACTTTTGTATTGGGAAAGTCATCTCCGGTGAACTTTTGTATGGGAAAAGTCATCTCCGGTGAACTTTTATATTGGGAAAGTCATCTCCGGCGAACTTTTGTATGGGAAAAGTCATCTCCGGTGAACTTTTGTATGGGAAAAGTCATCTCCGGTGAACTTTTGTATTGGGAAAGTCATCTCCGGTGAACTTTTGTATTGGGAAAGTCATCTCCGGTGAACTTTTGTATTGGGAAAGTCATCTCCGGTGAACTTTTGTATGGGAAAAGTCATCTCCGGTGAAATTTTGTATTGGGAAAGTCATCTCCGGTGAACTTTTGTATTGGGAAAGTCATCTCCGGTGAACTTTTGTATGGGAAAAGTCATCTCCGGTGAACTTTTGTATTGGGAAAGTCATCTCCGGTGAACTTTTGTATGGGAAAAGTCATCTCCGGTGAACTTTTGTATTGGGAAAGTCATGCCCGGTGAACTTTTGTATTGGGAAAGTCATCTCCGGTGAACTTTTGTATTGGGAAAGTCATCTCCGGTGAACTTTTGTATTGGGAAAGTCATGCCCGGTGAACTTTTGTATTGGGAAAGTCATGCCCGGTGAACTTTTATATTGGGAAAGTCATCTCCGGTGAACTTTTGTATTGGGAAAGTCATGCCCGGTGAACTTTTATATTGGGAAAGTCATCTCCGGTGAACTTTTGTATTGGGAAAGTCATGCCCGGTGAACTTTTGTATTGGGAAAGTCATCTCCGGTGAACTTTTGTATGGGAAAAGTCATCTCCGGTGAACTTTTGTATGGGAAAAGTCATCTCCGGTGAACTTTTGTATGGGAAAAGTCATCTCCGGTGAACTTTTGTATTGGGAAAGTCATCTCCGGTGAACTTTTGTATGGGAAAAGTCATCTCCGGTGAACTTTTGTATTGGGAAAGTCATCTCCGGTGAACTTTTGTATGGGAAAAGTCATCTCCGGTGAACTTTTGTATTGGGAAAGTCATCTCCGGTGAACTTTTGTATTGGGAAAGTCATGCCCGGTGAACTTTTGTATTGGGAAAGTCATGCCCGGTGAACTTTTATATTGGGAAAGTCATCTCCGGTGAACTTTTGTATTGGGAAAGTCATCTCCGGTGAACTTTTGTATTGGGAAAGTCATCTGCGGTGAACTTTTGTATGGGAAAAGTCATCTCCGGTGAACTTTTGTTTTGGGAAAGTCATGCCCGGTGAACTTTTGTATTGGGAAAGTCATGCCCGGTGAACTTTTGTATTGGGAAAGTTATGCCCGGTGAACTTTTGTATGGGAAAAGTCATCTCCGGTGAACTTTTGTATGGGAAAAGTCATCTCCGGTGAACTTTTGTATGGGAAAGTCATCTCCGGTGAACTTTTGTATGGGAAAAGTCATCTCCGGTGAACTTTTGTATGGGAAAAGTCATCTCCTCCGGTGAACTTTTGTATGGGAAAAGTCATCTCCGGTGAACTTTTGTATTGGGAAAGTCATGCCCGGTGAACTTTTGTATTGGGAAAGTCATGCCCGGTGAACTTTTGTATTGGGAAAGTCATCTCCGGTGAACTTTTGTATTGGGAAAGTCATCTCCGGTGAACTTTTGTATTGGGAAAGTCATCTCCGGTGAACTTTTGTATTGGGAAAGTCATCTCCGGTGAACTTTTGTATTGGGAAAGTCATCTCCGGTGAACTTTTGTATTGGGAAAGTCATCTCCGGTGAACTTTTGTATGGGAAAAGTCATCTCCGGTGAACTTTTGTATTGGAAAGTCATCTCCGGTGAACTTTTGTATGGGAAAAGTCATCTCCGGTGAACTTTTGTATTGGGAAAGTCATCTCCGGTGAACTTTTGTATTGGGAAAGTCATCTCCGGTGAACTTTTGTATTGGGAAAGTCATCTCCGGTGAACTTTTGTATTGGGAAAGTCATCTCCGGTGAACTTTTGTATTGGGAAAGTCATCTCCGGTGAACTTTTGTATTGGGAAAGTCATCTCCGGTGAACTTTTGTATTGGGAAAGTCATCTCCGGTGAACTTTTGTATTGGGAAAGTCATCTCCGGTGAACTTTTGTATTGGGAAAGTCATCTCCGGTGAACTTTTGTATTGGGAAAGTCATCTCCGGTGAACTTTTGTATGGGAAAGTCATCTCCGGTGAACTTTTGTATGGGAAAAGTCATCTCCGGTGAACTTTTGTATTGGGAAAGTCATCTCCGGTGAACTTTTGTATGGGAAAGTCATCTCCGGTGAACTTTTGTATTGGGAAAGTCATCTCCGGTGAACTTTTGTATGGGAAAGTCCTGGTCCGGTGAACTTTTGTATTGGGAAAGTCATGCTCCGGTGAACTTTTGTATTGGGAAAGTCATCTCCGGTGAACTTTTGTATTGGGAAAGTCATCTCCGGTGAACTTTTGTATTGGGAAAGTCATCTCCGGTGAACTTTTGTATGGGAAAGTCATCTCCGGTGAACTTTTGTATTGGGAAAGTCATCTCCGGTGAACTTTTGTATTGGGAAAGTCATGCCCGGTGAACTTTTGTATGGGAAAGTCATCTCCGGTGAACTTTTGTATTGGGAAAGTCATCTCCGGTGAACTTTTGTATTGGGAAAGTCATCTCCGGTGAACTTTTGTATGGGAAAAGTCATCTCCGGTGAACTTTTGTATTGGGAAAGTCATGCCCGGTGAACTTTTGTATTGGGAAAGTCATGCCCGGTGAACTTTTGTATGGGAAAAGTCATCTCCGGTGAACTTTTGTATTGGGAAAGTCATCTCCGGTGAACTTTTGTATGGGAAAAGTCATGCCCGGTGAACTTTTGTATTGGGAAAGTCATGCCCGGTGAACTTTTATATTGGGAAAGTCATCTCCGGTGAACTTTTGTATTGGGAAAGTCATCTCCGGTGAACTTTTGTATTGGGAAAGTCATCTCCGGTGAACTTTTGTATTGGGAAAGTCATCTCCGGTGAACTTTTGTATTGGGAAAGTCATGCCCGGTGAACTTTTGTATTGGGAAAAGTCATCTCCGGTGAACTTTTGTATTGGGAAAGTCATCTCCGGTGAACTTTTGTATTGGGAAAGTCATCTCCGGTGAACTTTTGTATTGGGAAAGTCATCTCCGGTGAACTTTTGTATGGGAAAAGTCATCTCCGGTGAACTTTTGTATTGGGAAAGTCATCTCCGGTGAACTTTTGTATGGGAAAAGTCATCTCCGGTGAACTTTTGTATTGGGAAAGTCATGCCCCGGTGAACTTTTGTATTGGGAAAGTCATCTCCGGTGAACTTTTGTATTGGGAAAGTCATCTCCGGTGAACTTTTGTATTGGGAAAGTCATGCCCGGTGAACTTTTATATTTGGAAAGTCATCTCCGGTGAACTTTTGTATTGGGAAAGTCATGCCCGGTGAACTTTTATATTGGGAAAGTCATCTCCGGTGAACTTTTGTATTGGGAAAGTCATGCCCGGTGAACTTTTGTATTGGGAAAGTCATCTCCGGTGAACTTTTGTATGAGAAAAGTCATCTCCGGTGAACTTTTGTATGGGAAAGTCATCTCCGGTGAACTTTTGTATTGGGAAAGTCATCTCCGGTGAACTTTTGTATGGGAAAAGTCATCTCCGGTGAACTTTTGTATTGGGAAAGTCATCTCCGGTGAACTTTTGTATGGGAAAAGTCATCTCCGGTGAACTTTTGTATTGGGAAAGTCATCTCCGGTGAACTTTTGTATTGGGAAAGTCATGCCCGGTGAACTTTTGTATTGGGAAAGTTATGCTCCGGTGAACTTTTATATTGGGAAAGTCATCTCCGGTGAACTTTTGTATTGGGAAAGTCATCTCCGGTGAACTTTTGTATTGGGAAAGTCATCTCCGGTGAACTTTTGTATTGGGAAAGTCATCTCCGGTGAACTTTCGTATTGGGAAAGTCATGCCCGGTGAACTTTTGTATTGGGAAAGTCATGCCCGGTAAACTTTTGTATGGGAAAAGTCATCTCCGGTGAACTTTTGTATGGGAAAAGTCATCTCCGGTGAACTTTTGTATGGGAAAAGTCATCTCCGGTGAACTTTTGTATGGGAAAGTCATCTCCGGTGAACTTTTGTATGGGAAAAGTCATCTCCGGTGAACTTTTGTATGGGAAAAGTCATCTCCGGTGAACTTTTGTATTGGGAAAGTCATCTCCGGTGAACTTTTGTATTGGGAAAGTCATCTCCGGTGAACTTTTGTATTGGGAAAGTCATCTCCGGTGAACTTTTGTATTGGGAAAGTCATCTCCGGTGAACTTTTGTATTGGGAAAGTCATCTCCGGTGAACTTTTGTATTGGGAAAGTCATCTCCGGTGAACTTTTGTATGGGAAAAGTCATCTCCGGTGAACTTTTGTATGGGAAAAGTCATCTCCGGTGAACTTTTGTATTGGGAAAGTCATGCCCGGTGAACTTTTGTATTGGGAAAGTCATGCCCGGTGAACTTTTATATTGGGAAAGTCATCTCCGGTGAACTTTTGTATTGGGAAAGTCATCTCCAGTGAACTTTTGTATTGGGAAAGTCATCTCCGGTGAACTTTTGTATTGGGAAAATTATGCCCGGTGAACTTTTATATTGGGAAAGTCATCTCCGGTGAACTTTTGTATGGGAAAAGTCATCTCCGGTGAACTTTTGTATGGGAAAAGTCATCTCCGGTGAACTTTTGTATGGGAAAAGTCATCTCCGGTGAACTTTTGTATTGGGAAAGTTCCGGTGAACTTTTGTATGGGAAAAGTCATCTCCGGTGAACTTTTGTATTGGGAAAGTCATCTCCGGTGAACTTTTGTATGGGAAAAGTCATGCCCGGTGAACTTTTGTATTGGGAAAGTCGTGCCCGGTGAACTTTTGTATTGGGAAAGTCATGCCCGATGAACTTTTGTATTGGGAAAGTCATCTCCGGTGAACTTTTGTATTGGGAAAGTCATGCCCGGTGAACTTTTGTATTGGGAAAGTCATGCCCGGTGAACTTTTATATTGGGAAAGTCATCTCCGGTGAACTTTTGTATTGGGAAAGTCATCTCCGGTGAACTTTTGTATTGGGAAAGTCATCTCCGGTGAACTTTTGTATGGGAAAAGTCATCTCCGGTGAACTTTTGTATGGGAAAGTCATCTCCGGTGAACTTTTGTATGGGAAAAGTCATCTCCGGTGAACTTTTGTATGGGAAAAGTCATCTCCGGTGAACTTTTGTATTGGGAAAGTCATCTCCGGTGAACTTTTGTATTGGGAAAGTCATCTCCGGTGAACTTTTGTATGGGAAAAGTCATCTCCGGTGAACTTTTGTATTGGGAAAGTCATCTCCGGTGAACTTTTGTATTGGGAAAGTCATCTCCGGTGAACTTTTGTATGGGAAAAGTCATCTCCGGTGAACTTTTGTATTGGGAAAGTCATCTCCGGTGAACTTTTGTATGGGAAAAGTCATCTCCGGTGAACTTTTGTATTGGGAAAGTCATCTCCGGTGAACTTTTGTATTGGGAAAGTCATCTCCGGTGAACTTTTGTATGGGAAAAGTCATCTCCGGTGAACTTTTGTATTGGGAAAGTCATCTCCGGTGAACTTTTGTATGGGAAAAGTCATCTCCGGTGAACTTTTGTATTGGGAAAGTCATCTCCGGTGAACTTTTGTATGGGAAAAGTCATCTCCGGTGAACTTTTGTATTGGGAAAGTCATCTCCGGTGAACTTTTGTATGGGAAAAGTCATCTCCGGTGAACTTTTGTATTGGGAAAGTCATCTCCGGTGAACTTTTGTATTGGGAAAGTCATCTCCGGTGAACTTTTGTATGGGAAAAGTCATCTCCGGTGAACTTTTGTATTGGGAAAGTCATCTCCGGTGAACTTTTGTATTGGGAAAATCATCTCCGGTGAACTTTTGTATGGGAAAAGTCATCTCCGGTGAACTTTTGTATTGGGAAAGTCATCTCCGGTGAACTTTTGTATGGGAAAAGTCATCTCCGGTGAACTTTTGTATTGGGAAAGTCATCTCCGGTGAACTTTTGTATGGGAAAAGTCATCTCCGGTGAACTTTTGTATTGGGAAAGTCATCTCCGGTGAACTTTTGTATGGGAAAAGTCATCTCCGGTGAACTTTTGTATGGGAAAGTCATCTCCGGTGAACTTTTGTATGGGAAAAGTCATCTCCGGTGAACTTTTGTATTTGGGAAAGTCATCTCCGGTGAACTTTTGTATGGGAAAAGTCATGCCCAGTGAACTTTTGTATTGGGAAAGTCGTGCCCGGTGAACTTTTGTATTGGGAAAGTCATGCCCGGTGAACTTTTGTATTGGGAAAGTCATCTCCGGTGAACTTTTGTATTGGGAAAGTCATGCCCGGTGAACTTTTGTATTGGGAAAGTCATGCCCGGTGAACTTTTATATTGGGAAAGTCATCTCCGGTGAACTTTTGTATTGGGAAGGTCATCTCCGGTGAACTTTTGTATTGGGAAAGTCATCTCCGGTGAACTTTTGTATGGGAAAAGTCATCTCCGGTGAACTTTTGTATGGGAAAGTCATCTCCGGTGAACTTTTGTATGGGAAAAGTCATCTCCGGTGAACTTTTGTATGGGAAAAGTCATCTCCGGTGAACTTTTGTATTGGGAAAGTCATCTCCGGTGAACTTTTGTATTGGGAAAGTCATCTCCGGTGAACTTTTGTATGGGAAAAGTCATGCCCGGTGAACTTTTGTATTGGGAAAGTCATGCCCGGTGAACTTTTATATTGGGAAAGTCATCTCCGGTGAACTTTTGTATTGGGAAAGTCATCTCCGGTGAACTTTTGTATTGGGAAAGTCATCTCCGGTGAACTTTTGTATTGGGAAAGTCATCTCCGGTGAACTTTTGTATTGGGAAAGTCATGCCCGGTGAACTTTTGTATGGGAAAAGTCATCTCCGGTGAACTTTTGTATTGGGAAAGTCATCTCCGGTGAACTTTTGTATTGGGAAAGTCATCTCCGGTGAACTTTTGTATTGGGAAAGTCATCTCCGGTGAACTTTTGTATGGGAAAAGTCATCTCCGGTGAACTTTTGTATTGGGAAAGTCATCTCCGGTGAACTTTTGTATGGGAAAAGTCATCTCCGGTGAACTTTTGTATTGGGAAAGTCATGCCCGGTGAACTTTTGTATTGGGAAAGTCATCTCCGGTGAACTTTTGTATTGGGACAGTCATCTCCGGTGAACTTTTGTATTGGGAAAGTCATGCCCGGTGAACTTTTGTATTGGGAAAGTCATGCCCGGTGAACTTTTATATTGGGAAAGTCATCTCCGGTGAACTTTTGTATTGGGAAAGTCATGCCCGGTGAACTTTTATATTGGGAAAGTCATCTCCGGTGAACTTTTGTATTGGGAAAGTCATGCCCGGTGAACTTTTGTATGGGAAAAGTCATCTCCGGTGAACTTTTGTATTGGGAAAGTCATCTCCGGTGAACTTTTGTATGGGAAAAGTCATCTCCGGTGAACTTTTGTATTGGGAAAGTCATGCCCGGTGAACTTTTGTATTGGGAAAGTCATCTCCGGTGAACTTTGTATTGGGACAGTCATCTCCGGTGAACTTTTGTATTGGGAAAGTCATGCCCGGTGAACTTTTGTATTGGGAAAGTCATGCCCGGTGAACTTTTATATTGGGAAAGTCATCTCCGGTGAACTTTTGTATTGGGAAAGTCATGCCCGGTGAACTTTATATTGGGAAAGTCATCTCCGGTGAACTTTTGTATTGGGAAAGTCATGCCCGGTGAACTTTTGTATTGGAAAGTCATCTCCGGTGAACTTTTGTATGGGAAAAGTCATCTCCGGTGAACTTTTGTATGGGAAAAGTCATCTCCGGTGAACTTTTGTATTGGGAAAGTCATCTCCGGTGAACTTTTGTATGGAAAAGTCATCTCCGGTGAACTTTTGTATTGGGAAAGTCATCTCCGGTGAACTTTTGTATGGGAAAAGTCATCTCCGGTGAACTTTTGTATTGGGAAAGTCATCTCCGGTGAACTTTTGTATTGGGAAAGTCATGCCCGGTGAACTTTTGTATTGGGAAAGTCATGCCCGGTGAACTTTTATATTGGGAAAGTCATCTCCGGTGAACTTTTGTATTGGGAAAGTCATCTCCGGTGAACTTTTGTATTTGGAAAGTCATCTCCGGTGAACTTTTGTATGGGAAAAGTCATCTCCGGTGAACTTTTGTTTTGGGAAAGTCATGCCCGGTGAACTTTTGTATTGGGAAAGTCATGCCCGGTGAACTTTTGTATTGGGAAAGTCATGCCCGGTGAACTTTTGTATGGGAAAAGTCATCTCCGGTGAACTTTTGTATGGGAAAAGTCATCTCCGGTGAACTTTTGTATGGGAAAAGTCATCTCCGGTGAACTTTTGTATGGGAAAGTCATCTCCGGTGAACTTTTGTATGGGAAAAGTCATCTCCGGTGAACTTTTGTATGGGAAAAGTCATCTCCGGTGAACTTTTGTATTGGGAAAGTCATGCCCGGTGAACTTTTGTATTGGGAAAGTCATGCCCGGTGAACTTTTATATTGGGAAAGTCATCTCCGGTGAACTTTTGTATTGGGAAAGTCATCTCCGGTGAACTTTTGTATTGGGAAAGTCATCTCCGGTGAACTTTTGTATGGGAAAAGTCATCTCCGGTGAACTTTTGTATGGGAAAAGTCATCTCCGGTGAACTTTTGTATTGGGAAAGTCATCTCCGGTGAACTTTTGTATTGGGAAAGTCATCTCCGGTGAACTTTTGTATTGGGAAAGTCATCTCCGGTGAACTTTTGTATGGGAAAAGTCATCTCCGGTGAACTTTTGTATGGGAAAAGTCATCTCCGGTGAACTTTTGTATTGGGAAAGTCATGCCCGGTGAACTTTTGTATTGGGAAAGTCATGCCCGGTGAACTTTTATATTGGGAAAGTCATCTCCGGTGAACTTTTGTATTGGGAAAGTCATCTCCGGTGAACTTTTGTATTGGGAAAGTCATCTCCGGTGAACTTTTGTATTGGGAAAGTCATGCCCGGTGAACTTTTATATTGGGAAAGTCATCTCCGGTGAACTTTTGTATGGGAAAAGTCATCTCCGGTGAACTTTTGTATTGGGAAAGTCATCTCCGGTGAACTTTTGTATGGGAAAAGTCATCTCCGGTGAACTTTTGTATTGGGAAAGTCATCTCCGGTGAACTTTTGTATGGGAAAAGTCATGCCCGGTGAACTTTTGTATTGGGAACGTCATGCCCGGTGAACTTTTATATTGGGAAAGTCATCTCCGGTGAACTTTTGTATTGGGAAAGTCATCTCCGGTGAACTTTTGTATTGGGAAAGTCATCTCCGGTGAACTTTTGTATGGGAAAAGTCATCTCCGGTGAACTTTTGTATTGGGAAAGTCATGCCCGGTGAACTTTTGTATTGGGAAAGTCATGCCCGGTGAACTTTTGTATGGGAAAAGTCATCTCCGGTGAACTTTTGTATTGGGAAAGTCATCTCCGGTGAACTTTTGTATTGGGAAAGTCATCTCCGGTGAACTTTTGTATGGGAAAAGTCATCTCCGGTGAACTTTTGTATTGGGAAAGTCATGCCCGGTGAACTTTTGTATTGGGAAAGTCATGCCCGGTGAACTTTTGTATGGGAAAAGTCATCTCCGGTGAACTTTTGTATTGGGAAAGTCATCTCCGGTGAACTTTTGTATGGGAAAAGTCATGCCCGGTGAACTTTTGTATTGGGAAAGTCATGCCCGGTGAACTTTTATATTGGGAAAGTGATCTCCGGTGAACTTTTGTATGGGAAAGTCATCTCCGGTGATCTTTTGTATTGGGAAAGTCATGCCCGGTGAACTTTTATATTGGGAAAGTCATCTCCGGTGAACTTTTGTATGGGAAAAGTCATCTCCGGTGAACTTTTGTATGGGAAAAGTCATCTCCGGTGAACTTTTGTATTGGGAAAGTCATCTCCGGTGAACTTTTGTATTGGGAAAGTCATCTCCAGTGAACTTTTGTATTGGGAAAGTCATCTCCGGTGAACTTTTGTATGGGAAAAGTCATGCCCGGTGAACTTTTGTATTGGGAAAGTCATGCCCGGTGAACTTTTATATTGGGAAAGTCATCTCCGGTGAACTTTTGTATGGGAAAAGTCATCTCCGGTGAACTTTTGTATTGGGAAAGTCATGCCCGGTGAACTTTTGTATTGGGAAAGTCATGCCCGGTGAACTTTTATATTGGGAAAGTCATCTCCGGTGAACTTTTGTATTGGGAAAGTCATCTCCGGTGAACTTTTGTATTGGGAAAGTCATGCCCGGTGAACTTTTGTATTGGGAAAGTCATGCCAGGTGAACTTTTGTATGGGAAAAGTCATCTCCGGTGAACTTTTGTATGGGAAAAGTCATCTCCGGTGAACTTTTGTATGGGAAAAGTCATCTCCGGTGAACTTTTGTATTGGGAAAGTCATCTCCGGTGAACTTTTGTATGGGAAAAGTCATCTCCGGTGAACTTTTGTATTGGGAAAGTCATGCCCGGTGAACTTTTGTATTGGGAAAGTCATCTCCGTTGAACTTTTGTATGGGAAAAGTCATCTCCGGTGAACTTTTGTATGGGAAAAGTCATCTCCGGTGAACTTTTGTATTGGGAAAGTCATCTCCGGTGAACTTTTGTATGGGAAAAGTCATCTCCGGTGAACTTTTTTATGGGAAAAGTCATCTCCGGTGAACTTTTGTATTGGGAAAGTCATCTCCTGTGAACTTTTGTATTGGGAAAGTCATCTCCGGTGAACTTTTGTATGGGAAAAGTCATCTCCGGTGAACTTTTGTATTGGGAAAGTCATCTCCGGTGAACTTTTGTATGGGAAAAGTCATCTCCGGTGAACTTTTGTATTGGGAAAGTCATCTCCGGTGAACTTTTGTATGGGAAAAGTCATCTCCGGTGAACTTTTGTATTGGGAAAGTCATGCCCGGTGAACTTTTGTATTGGGAAAGTCATCTCCGGTGAACTTTTGTATGGGAAAAGTCATCTCCGGTGAACTTTTATATTGGGAAAGTCATCTCCGATGAACTTTTGTATGGGAAAAGTCATCTCCGGTGAACTTTTGTATTGGGAAAGTCATCTCCGGTGAACTTTTGTATTGGGAAAGTCATCTCCGGTGAACTTTTGTATGGGAAAAGTCATCTCCGGTGAACTTTTGTATTGGGAAAGTCATCTCCGGTGAACTTTTGTATGGGAAAAGTCATCTCCGGTGAACTTTTGTATTGGGAAAGTCATCTCCGGTGAACTTTTGTATGGGAAAAGTCATCTCCGGTGAACTTTTGTATTGGGAAAGTCATGCCCGGTGAACTTTTGTATTGGGAAAGTCATCTCCGGTGAACTTTTGTATGGGAAAAGTCATCTCCGGTGAACTTTTGTATGGGAAAAGTCATCTCCGGTGAACTTTTGTATTGGGAAAGTCATCTCCGGTGAACTTTTGTATGGGAAAAGTCATCTCCGGTGAACTTTTGTATTGGGAAAGTCATGCCCGGTGAACTTTTGTTTTGGGAAAGTCATGCCCGGTGAACATTTGTATTGGGAAAGTCATCTCCGGTGAACTTTTGTATGGGAAAGTCATGCCCGGTGAACTTTTGTATTGGGAAAGTCATCTCCGGTGAACTTTTGTATGGGAAAAGTCATCTCCGGTGAACCTTTGTATGGGAAAAGTCATCTCCGGTGAACTTTTGTATTGGGAAAGTCATCTCCGGTGAACTTTTGTATGGGAAAAGTCATCTCCGGTGAACTTTTGTATTGGGAAAGTCATGCCCGGTGAACTTTTGTATTGGGAAAGTCATGCCCGGTGAACTTTTATATTGGGAAAGTCATGCCCGGTGAACTTTTCTATTGGGAAAGTCATCTCCGGTGAACTTTTGTATTGGGAAAGTCATGCCCGGTGAACTTTTGTATTGGGAAAGTCATCTCCGGTGAACTTTTGTATTGGGAAAGTCATCTCCGGTGAACTTTTGTATTGGGAAAGTCATCTCCGGTGAACTTTTGTATTGGGAAAGTCATGCCCGGTGAACTTTTGTATTGGGAAAGTCATGCCCGGTGAACTTTTGTATTGGGAAAGTCATCTCCGGTGAACTTTTGTATTGGGAAAGTCATCTCCGGTGAACTTTTGTATGGGAAAAGTCATCTCCGGTGAACTTTTGTATTGGGAAAGTCATCTCCGGTGAACTTTTGTATGGGAAAAGTCATCTCCGGTGAACTTTTGTATTGGGAAAGTCATCTCCGGTGAACTTTTGTATGGGAAAAGTCATGCCCGGTGAACTTTTGTATTGGGAAAGTCATCTCCGGTGAACTTTTGTATTGGGAAAGTCATCTCCGGTGAACTTTTGTATGGGAAAAGTCATCTCCGGTGAACTTTTGTATTGGGAAAGTCATCTCCGGTGAACTTTTGTATGGGAAAAGTCATCTCCGGTGAACTTTTGTATTGGGAAAGTCATGCCCGGTGAACTTTTGTATTGGGAAAGTCATGCCCGGTGAACTTTTGTATTGGGAAAGTCATCTCCGGTGAACTTTTGTATTGGGAAAGTCATCTCCGGTGAACTTTTGTATTGGGAAAGTCATCTCCGGTGAACTTTTGTATGGGAAAAGTCATCTCCGGTGAACTTTTGTATGGGAAAAGTCATCTCCGGTGAACTTTTGTATTGGGAAAGTCATCTCCGGTGAACTTTTGTATGGGAAAAGTCATCTCCGGTGAACTTTTGTATTGGGAAAGTCATGCCCGGTGAACTTTTGTATTGGGAAAGTCATCTCCGGTGAACTTTTGTATTGGGAAAGTCATCTCCGGTGAACTTTTGTATTGGGAAAGTCATCTCCGGTGATCTTTTGTATGGGAAAAGTCATCTCCGGTGAACTTTTGTATTGGGAAAGTCATCTCCGGTGAACTTTTGTATGGGAAAAGTCATCTCCGGTGAACTTTTGTATTGGGAAAGTCATCTCCGGTGAACTTTTGTATTGGGAAAGTCATGCCCGGTGAACTTTTGTATTGGGAAAGCCATGCCCGGTGAACTTTTGTATTGGGAAAGTCATGCCCGGTGAACTTTTGTATGGGAAAAGTCATCTCCGGTGAACTTTTGTATGGGAAAAGTCATCTCCGGTGAACTTTTGTATTGGGAAAGTCATCTCCGGTGAACTTTTGTATGGGAAAAATCATCTCCGGTGAACTTTTGTATTGGGAAAGTCATGCCCGGTGAACTTTTGTATTGGGAAAGTCATCTCCGGTGAACTTTTGTATGGGAAAAGTCATCTCCGGTGAACTTTTATATTGGAAAAGTCATGTCCGGTGAACTTTTGTATTGGGAAAGTCATCTCCGGTGAACTTTTGTATTGGGAAAGTCATGCCCGGTGAACTTTTGTATTGGGAAAGTCATGCCCGGTGAACTTTTGTATTGGGAAAGTCATCTCCGGTGAACTTTTGTATTGGGAAAGTCATGCCCGGTGAACTTTTATATTGGGAAAGTCATCTCCTTTGAACTTTTGTATTGGGAAAGTCATCTCCGGTGAACTTTTGTATGGGAAAAGTCATCTCCGGTGAACTTTTGTATGGGAAAATTCATCTCCGGTGAACTTTTGTATGGGAAAAGTCATCTCCGGTGAACTTTTGTATTGGGAAAGTCATCTCCGGTGAACTTTTGTATTGGGAAAGTCATCTCCGGTGAACTTTTGTATGGGAAAAGTCATCTCCGGTGATCTTTTGTATTGGGAAAGTCATCTCCGGTGAACTTTTGTATTGGGAAAGTCATCTCCGGTGAACTTTTGTATTGGGAAAGTCATCTCCGGTGAACTTTTGTATTGGGAAAGTCGTGCACGGTGAACTTTTGTATTGGGAAAGTCATGCCCGGTGAACTTTTGTATTGGGAAAGTCATCTCCGGTGAACTTTTGTATTGGGAAAGTCATCTCCGGTGAACTTTTGTATGGGAAAAGTCATCTCCGGTGAACTTTTGTATTGGGAAAGTCATCTCCGGTGAACTTTTGTATGGGAAAAGTCATCTCCGGTGAACTTTTGTATTGGGAAAGTCATCTCCGGTGAACTTTTGTATTGGGAAAGTCATCTCCGGTGAACTTTTGTATGGGAAAAGTCATCTCCGGTGAACTTTTGTATTGGGAAAGTCATCTCCGGTGAACTTTTGTATGGGAAAAGTCATCTCCGGTGAACTTTTGTATTGGGAAAGTCATCTCCGGTGAACTTTTGTATGGGAAAAGTCATCTCCGGTGAACTTTTGTATTGGGAAAGTCATCTCCGGTGAACTTTTGTATTGGGAAAGTCATCTCCGGTGAACTTTTGTATGGGAAAAGTCATCTCCGGTGAACTTTTGTATTGGGAAAGTCATCTCCGGTGAACTTTTGTATGGGAAAAGTCATCTCCGGTGAACTTTTGTATTGGGAAAGTCATGCCCGGTGAACTTTTGTATTGGGAAAGTCATGCCCGGTGAACTTTTGTATTGGGAAAGTCATGCCCGGTGAACTTTTGTATTGGGAAAGTCGTGCCCGGTGAACTTTTGTATTGGGAAAGTCATGCCCGGTGAACTTTTGTATTGGGAAAGTCATCTCCGGTGAACTTTTGTATTGGGAAAGTCATCTCCGGTGAACTTTTGTATGGGAAAAGTCATCTCCGGTGAACTTTTGTATTGGGAAAGTCATCTCCGGTGAACTTTTGTATGGGAAAAGTCATCTCCGGTGAACTTTTGTATGGGAAAAGTCATCTCCGGTGAACTTTTGTATGGGAAAAGTCATCTCCGGTGAACTTTTGTATTGGGAAAGTCATCTCCGGTGAACTTTTGTATTGGGAAAGTCATATCCGGTGAACTTTTGTATGGGAAAAGTCATCTCCGGTGAACTTTGGTATTGGGAAAGTCATCTCCGGTGAACTTTTGTATTGGGAAAGTCATCTCCGGTGAACTTTTGTATGGGAAAAGTCATCTCCGGTGAACTTTTGTATTGGGAAAGTCATCTCCGGTGAACTTTTGTATTGGGAAAGTCATGCCCGGTGAACTTTTATATTGGGAAAGTCATGCCCGGTGAACTTTTGTTTTGGGAAAGTCATGCCCGGTGAACTTTTGTATTGGGAAAGTCATCTCCGGTGAACTTTTGTATTGGGAAAGTCATGCCCGGTGAACTTTTGTATTGGGAAAGTCATCTCCGGTGAACTTTTGTATTGGGAAAGTCATGCCCGGTGAACTTTTATATTGGGAAAGTCATCTCCGGTGAACTTTTGTATGGGAAAAGTCATCTCCGGTGAACTTTTGTATTGGGAAAGTCATCTCCGGTGAACTTTTGTATTGGGAAAGTCATGCCCGGTGAACTTTTGTATTGGGAAAGTCATGCCCGGTGAACTTTTGTATGGGAAAGTCATCTCCGGTGAACTTTTGTATGGGAAAAGTCATCTCCGGTGAACTTTTGTATGGGAAAAGTCATCTCCGGTGAACTTTTGTATTGGGAAAGTCATCTCCGGTGAACTTTTGTATTGGGAAAGTCATCTCCGGTGAACTTTTGTATGGGAAAAGTCATCTCCGGTGAACTTTTGTATTGGGAAAGTCATCTCCGGTGAACTTTTGTATTGTTGTATTGGGAAAGTCATCTCGGTGAACTTTTGTATTGGGAAAGTCACGCCCGGTGAACTTTTGTATTGGGAGAAAAGTCATCTCCGGTGAACTTTTGTATTGGGAAAGTCATCTCCGGTGAACTTGTATGGGAAAGTCATCTCCGGTGAACTTTTGTATGGGAAAGTCATCTCCGGTGAACTTTTGTATTGGGAAAGTCATGCCGGTGAACTTTTGTATTGGGAAAGTCATCTCCGGTGAACTTTTGTATGGGAAAGTCATCTCCGGTGAACTTTTGTATGGGAAAAGTCATCTCCGGTGAACTTTTGTATGGGAAAAGTCATCTCCGGTGAACTTTTGTATTGGGAAAGTCATGCCCGGTGAACTTTTGTATTGGGAAAGTCATCTCCGGTGAACTTTTGTATTGGGAAAGTCATCTCCGGTGAACTTTTGTATTGGGAAAGTCATCTCCGGTGAACTTTTGTATTGGGAAAGTCATGCCCGGTGAACTTTTGTATTGGGAAAGTCATCTCCGGTGAACTTTTGTATGGGAAAGTCATCTCCGGTGAACTTTTGTATTAGGAAAGTCATGCCCGGTGAACTTTTGTATTGGGAAAGTCATGCCCGGTGAACTTTTGTATTGGGAAAGTCATCTCCGGTGAACTTTTGTATTGGGAAAGTCATCTCCGGTGAACTTTTGTATGGGAAAAGTCATCTCCGGTGAACTTTTGTATTGGGAAAGTCATCTCCGGTGAACTTTTGTATGGGAAAAGTCATCTCCGGTGAACTTTTGTATTGGGAAAGTTATCTCCGGTGAACTTTTGTATTGGGAAAGTCATCTCCGGTGAACTTTTGTATGGGAAAAGTCATCTCCGGTGAACTTTTGTATTGGGAAAGTCATCTCCGGTGAACTTTTGTATGGGAAAAGTCATCTCCGGTGAACTTTTGTATTGGGAAAGTCATCTCCGGTGAACTTTTGTATGGGAAAAGTCATCTCCGGTGAACTTTTGTATTGGGAAAGTCATCTCCGGTGAACTTTTGTATTGGGAAAGTCATCTCCGGTGAACTTTTGTATGGGAAAAGTCATCTCCGGTGAACTTTTGTATTGGGAAAGTCGTCCCGGTGAACTTTTGTATTGGAAAGTCATCTCCGGTGAACTTTTGTATTGGGAAAGTCATCTCCGGTGACCTTTTGTGTTGGGAAAGTCATCTCCGGTGAACTTTTGTATGGAAAAGTCATCTCCGGTGAACTTTTGTATTGGGAAAGTCATCTCCGGTGAACTTTTGTATTGGGAAAGTCATCTCCGGTGAACTTTTGTATTGGGAAAGTCATCTCCGGTGAACTTTTGTATTGGGAAAGTCATCTCCGGTGAACTTTTGTATGGGAAAAGTCATCTCCGGTGAACTTTTGTATTGGGAAAGTCATCTCCGGTGAACTTTTGTATTGGGAAAGTCATCTCCGGTGAACTTTTGTATTGGGAAAGTCATCTCCGGTGAACTTTTGTATGGGAAAAGTCATCTCCGGTGAACTTTTGTATTGGGAAAGTCATCTCCGGTGAACTTTTGTATGGGAAAAGTCATCTCCGGTGAACTTTTGTATTGGGAAAGTCATCTCCGGTGAACTTTTGTATTGGGAAAGTCATCTCCGGTGAACTTTTGTATGGGAAAAGTCATCTCCGGTGAACTTTTGTATTGGGAAAGTCGGTGCCCGGTGAACTTTTGTATTGGGAAAGTCATGCCCGGTGAACTTTTGTATTGGGAAAGTCATCTCCGGTGAACTTTTGTATTGGGAAAGTCATCTCCGGTGAACTTTTGTATGGGAAAAGTCATCTCCGGTGAACTTTTGTATTGGGAAAGTCATCTCCGGTGAACTTTTGTATTGGGAAAGTCATCTCCGGTGAACTTTTGTATTGGGAAAGTCATCTCCGGTGAACTTTTGTATGGGAAAAGTCATCTCCGGTGAACTTTTGTATTGGGAAAGTCATCTCCGGTGAACTTTTGTATTGGGGAAGTCATCTCCGGTGAACTTTTGTATGGGAAAAGTCATCTTCGGTGAACTTTTGTATTGGGAAAGTCGTGCCCGGTGAACTTTTGTATTGGGAAAGTCATGCCCGGTGAACTTTTGTATTGGGAAAGTCATCTCCGGTGAACTTTTGTATTGGGAAAGTCATCTCCGGTGAACTTTTGTATGGGAAAAGTCATCTCCGGTGAACTTTTGTATTGGGAAAGTCATCTCCGGTGAACTTTTGTATGGGAAAAGTCATCTCCGGTGAACTTTTGTATTGGGAAAGTCATCTCCGGTGAACTTTTGTATTGGGGAAGTCATCTCCGGTGAACTTTTGTATGGGAAAAGTCATCTTCGGTGAACTTTTGTATTGGGAAAGTCATCTCCGGTGAACTTTTGTATGGGAAAAGTCATCTCCGGTGAACTTTTGTATTGGGAAAGTCATCTCCGGTGAACTTTTGTATGGGAAAAGTCATCTCCGGTGAACTTTTGTATTGGGAAAGTCATCTCCGGTGAACTTTTGTATTGGGAAAGTCATCTCCGGTGAACTTTTGTATGGGAAAAGTCATCTCCGGTGAACTTTTGTATTGGGAAAGTCATCTCCGGTGAACTTTTGTATGGGAAAAGTCATCTCCGGTGAACTTTTGTATTGGGAAAGTCATGCCCGGTGAACTTTTGTATTGGGAAAGTCATGCCCGGTGAACTTTTGTATTGGGAAAGTCATGCCCGGTGAACTTTTGTATTGGGAAAGTCGTGCCCGGTGAACTTTTGTATTGGGAAAGTCATGCCCGGTGAACTTTTGTATTGGCAAAGTCATCTCCGGTGAACTTTTGTATTGGGAAAGTCATCTCCGGTGAACTTTTGTATGGGAAAAGTCATCTCCGGTGAACTTTTGTATTGGGAAAGTCATCTCCGGTGAACTTTTGTATGGGAAAAGTCATCTCCGGTGAACTTTTGTATGGGAAAAGTCATCTCCGGTGAACTTTTGTATGGGAAAATTCATCTCCGGTGAACTTTTGTATTGGGAAAGTCATCTCCGGTGAACTTTTGTATTGGGAAAGTCATCTCCGGTGAACTTTTGTATGGGAAAAGTCATCTCCGGTGAACTTTTGTATTGGGAAAGTCATCTCCGGTGAACTTTTGTATTGGGAAAGTCATCTCCGGTGAACTTTTGTATGGGAAAAGTCATCTCCGGTGAACTTTTGTATTGGGAAAGTCATCTCCGGTGAACTTTTGTATGGGAAAAGTCATCTCCGGTGAACTTTTGTATTGGAAAGTCATCTCCGGTGAACTTTTGTATTGGGAAAGTCATGCCCGGTGAACTTTTTTATTGGGAAAGTCATGCCCGGTGAACTTTTGTTTTGGGAAAGTCATCTCCGGTGAACTTTTGTATTGGGAAAGTCATCTCCGGTGAACTTTTGTATTGGGAAAGTCATGCCCGGTGAACTTTTGTATTGGGAAAGTCATCTCCGGTGAACTTTTGTATTGGGAAAGTCATGCCCGGTGAACTTTTATATTGGGAAAGTCATCTCCGGTGAACTTTTGTATGGGAAAAGTCATCTCCGGTGAACTTTTGTATTGGGAAAGTCATCTCCGGTGAACTTTTGTATTGGGAAAGTCATGCCCGGTGAACTTTTGTATTGGGAAAGTCATGCCCGGTGAACTTTTGTATTGGGAAAGTCATGCCCGGTGAACTTTTGTATGGAAAGTCATCTCCGGTGAACTTTTGTATGGGAAAAGTCATCTCCGGTGAACTTTTGTATGGGAAAAGTCATCTCCGGTGGACTTTTGTATTGGGAAAGTCATCTCCGGTGAACTTTTGTATTGGGAAAGTCATCTCCGGTGAACTTTTGTATGGGAAAAGTCATCTCCGGTGAACTTTTGTATTGGGAAAGTCATCTCCGGTGAACTTTTGTATGGGAAAAGTCATCTCCGGTGAACTTTTGTATGGGAAAAGTCATCTCCGGTGAACTTTTGTATTGGGAAAGTCATGCCCGGTGAACTTTTGTATTGGGAAAGTCATCTCCGGTGAACTTTTGTATGGGAAAAGTCATATCCGGTGAACTTTTGTATGGGAAAAGTCATGCCCGGTGAACTTTTGTATTGGGAAAGACGTGCCCGGTGAACTTTTGTATTGGGAAAGTCATGCCCGGTGAACTTTTGTATTGGGAAAGTCATCTCCGGTGAACTTTTGTATTGGGAAAAGTCATCTCCGGTGAACTTTTGTATTGGGAAAGTCATCTCCGGTGAACTTTTGTATGGGAAAAGTCATCTCCGGTGAACTTTTGTATGGGAAAAGTCATCTCCGGTGAACTTTTGTATTGGGAAAGTCATGCCCGGTGAACTTTTGTATTGGGAAAGTCATCTCCGGTGAACTTTTGTATGGGAAAAGTCATATCCGGTGAACTTTTGTATGGGAAAAGTCATGCCCGGTGAACTTTTGTATTGGGAAAGACGTGCCCGGTGAACTTTTGTATTGGGAAAGTCATGCCCGGTGAACTTTTGTATTGGGAAAGTCATCTCCGGTGAACTTTTATATTGGGAAAGTCATCTCCGGTGAACTTTTGTATTGGGAAAGTCATCTCCGGTGAACTTTTGTATGGGAAAAGTCATCTCCGGTGAACTTTTGTATTGGGAAAGTCATCTCCGGTGAACTTTTGTATGGGAAAAGTCATCTCCGGTGAACTTTTGTATGGGAAAAGTCATCTCCGGTGAACTTTTGTATGGGAAAAGTCATCTCCGGTGAACTTTTGTATTGGGAAAGTCATCTCCGGTGAACTTTTGTATTGGGAAAGTCATCTCCGGTGAACTTTTGTATGGGAAAAGTCATCTCCGGTGAACTTTTGTATTGGGAAAGTCATCTCCGGTGAACTTTTGTATTGGGAAAGTCATCTCCGGTGAACTTTTGTATGGGAAAAGTCATCTCCGGTGAACTTTTGTATTGGGAAAGTCATGCCCGGTGAACTTTTGTATTGGGAAAGTCATCTCCGGTGAACTTTTGTATGGGAAAAGTCATCTCCGGTGAACTTTTGTATGGGAAAAGTCATGCCCGGTGAACTTTTGTATTGGGAAAGTCATGCCCGGTGAACTTTTGTATTGGGAAAGTCATCTCCGGTGAACTTTTGTATTGGGAAAGTCATGCCCGGTGAACTTTTGTATTGGGAAAGTCATCTCCGGTGAACTTTTGTATTGGGAAAGTCATCTCCGGTGAACTTTTGTATGGGAAAAGTCATCTCCGGTGAACTTTTGTATTGGGAAAGTCATCTCCGGTGAACTTTTGTATGGGAAAAGTCATCTCCGGTGAACTTTTGTATGGGAAAAGTCATCTCCGGTGAACTTTTGTATGGGAAAAGTCATCTCCGGTGAACTTTTGTATTGGGAAAGTCATCTCCGGTGAACTTTTGTATTGGGAAAGTCATCTCCGGTGAACTTTTGTATGGAAAAGTCATCTCCGGTGAACTTTTGTATTGGGAAAGTCATCTCCGGTGAACTTTTGTATTGGGAAAGTCATCTCCGGTGAACTTTTGTATGGGAAAAGTCATCTCCGGTGAACTTTTGTATTGGGAAAGTCATCTCCGGTGAACTTTTGTATGGGAAAAGTCATCTCCGGTGAACTTTTGTATTGGGAAAGCCATCTCCGGTGAACTTTTGTATTGGGAAAGTCATGCCCGGTGAACTTTTATATTGGGAAATTCATGCCCGGTGAACTTTTGTTTTGGGAAAGTCATGCCCGGTGAACTTTTGTATTGGGAAAGTCATCTCCGGTGAACTTTTGTATTGGGAAAGTCATGCCCGGTGAACTTTTGTATTGGGAAAGTCATCTCCGGTGAACTTTTGTATTGGGAAAGTCATGCCCGGTGAACTTTTATATTGGGAAAGTCATCTCCGGTGAACTTTTGTATGGGAAAAGTCATCTCCGGTGAACTTTTGTATTGGGAAAGTCATCTCCGGTGAACTTTTGTATTGGGAAAGTCATGCCCGGTGAACTTTTGTATTGGGAAAGTCATGCCCGGTGAACTTTTGTATTGGGAAAGTCATGCCCGGTGAACTTTTGTATGGGAAAGTCATCTCCGGTGAACTTTTGTATGGGAAAAGTCATCTCCGGTGAACTTTTGTATGGGAAAAGTCATCTCCGGTGAACTTTTGTATTGGGAAAGTCATCTCCGGTGAACTTTTGTATTGGGAAAGTCATTTCCGGTGAACTTTTGTATTGGGAAAGTCATGCCCGGTGAACTTTTGTATTGGGAAAGTCATCTCCGGTGAACTTTTGTATTGGGAAAAGTCATCTCCGGTGAACTTTTGTATTGGGAAAGCCATCTCCGGTGAACTTTTGTATGGGAAAAGTCATCTCCGGTGAACTTTTGTATGGGAAAAGTCATCTCCGGTGAACTTTTGTATTGGGAAAGTCATGCCCGGTGAACTTTTGTATTGGGAAAGTCATCTCCGGTGAACTTTTGTATGGGAAAAGTCATCTCCGGTGAACTTTTGTATTGGGAAAGTCATCTCCGGTGAACTTTTGTATGGGAAAAGTCATCTCCGGTGAACTTTTGTATGGGAAAAGTCATCTCCGGTGAACTTTTGTATTGGGAAAGTCATCTCCGGCGAACTTTTGTATTGGGAAAGTCATGCCCGGTGAACTTTTGTATTGGGAAAGTCATGCCCGGTGAACTTTTGTATTGGGAAAGTCATGCCCGGTGAACTTTTGTATTGGGAAAGTCATCTCCGGTGAACTTTTATATTGGAAAAGTCATGCCCGGTGAACTTTTGTATTGGGAAAGTCATGCCCGGTGAACTATTGTATTGGGAAAGTCATGCCCGGTGAACTTTTGTATTGGGAAAGTCATGCCGGTGAACTTTTGTATTGGGAAAGTCATGCCCGGCGAACTTTTGTATTGGGAAAGTCATCTCCGGTGAACTTTTATATTGGAAAAGTCATGCCCCGGTGAACTTTTGTATTGGGAAAGTCATGCCCGGTGAACTATTGTATTGGGAAAGTCATGCCCGGTGAACTTTTGTATTGGGAAAGTCATGCCCGGTGAACTTTTGTATTGGGAAAGTCATCTCCGGTGATCTTTTGTATTGGAAAGTCATGCCCGGTGAACTATTGTATTGGGAAAGTCATGCCCGGTGAACTTTTGTATTGGGAAAGTCATGCCCGGTGAACTTTTGTTTTGGGAAAGTCATGCCCGGTGAACTTTTGTATTGGGAAAGTCATGCCCGATGAACTTTTGTATTGGGAAAGTCATGCCCGGTGAACTTTTGTATGGGAAAAGTCATCTCCGGTGAACTTTTGTATTGGGAAAGTCATCTCCGGTGAACTTTTGTATGGGAAAAGTCATCTCCGGTGAACTTTTTCTATTGGGAAAGTCATCTCCGGTGAACTTTTGTATTGGGAAAGTCATCTCCGGTGAACTTTTATATTGGGAAAGTCATCTCCGGTGAACTTTTGTATTGGGAAAGTCATCTCCGGTGAACTTTTGTATTGGGAAAGTCATCTCCGGTGAACTTTTGTATGGGAAAAGTCATCTCCGGTGAACTTTTGTATTGGGAAAGTCATCTCCGGTGAACTTTTGTATGGGAAAAGTCATCTCCGGTGAACTTTTGTATTGGGAAAGTCATCTCCGGTGAACTTTTGTATTGGGAAAGTCATCTCCGGTGAACTTTTGTATTGGGAAAGTCATGCCCGGTGAACTTTTGTATTGGGAAAGTCATGCCCGGTGAACTTTTGTATTGGGAAAGTCATGCCCGGTGAACTTTTGTATGGGAAAAGTCATATCCGGTGAACTTTTGTATGGGAAAAGTCATGCCCGGTGAACTTTTGTATTGGGAAAGACGTGCCCGGTGAACTTTTGTATTGGGAAAGTCATGCCCGGTGAACTTTTGTATTGGGAAAGTCATCTCCGGTGAACTTTTATATTGGGAAAGTCATCTCCGGTGAACTTTTGTATTGGGAAAGTCATCTCCGGTGAACTTTTGTATGGGAAAAGTCATCTCCGGTGAACTTTTGTATTGGGAAAGTCATCTCCGGTGAACTTTTGTATGGGAAAAGTCATCTCCGGTGAACTTTTGTATGGGAAAAGTCATCTCCGGTGAACTTTTGTATGGGAAAAGTCATCTCCGGTGAACTTTTGTATTGGGAAAGTCATCTCCGGTGAACTTTTGTATTGGGAAAGTCATCTCCGGTGAACTTTTGTATGGGAAAAGTCATCTCCGGTGAACTTTTGTATTGGGAAAGTCATCTCCGGTGAACTTTTGTATTGGGAAAGTCATCTCCGGTGAACTTTTGTATGGGAAAAGTCATCTCCGGTGAACTTTTGTATTGGGAAAGTCATGCCCGGTGAACTTTTGTATTGGGAAAGTCATCTCCGGTGAACTTTTGTATGGGAAAAGTCATCTCCGGTGAACTTTTGTATGGGAAAAGTCATGCCCGGTGAACTTTTGTATTGGGAAAGTCATGCCCGGTGAACTTTTGTATTGGGAAAGTCATGCCCGGTGAACTTTTGTATTGGGAAAGTCATGCCCGGTGAACTTTTGTATGGGAAAAGTCATCTCCGGTGAACTTTGGTATGGGAAAAGTCATCTCCGGTGAACTTTTGTATTGGGAAAGTCATCTCCGGTGAACTTTTGTATTGGGAAAGTCATCTCCGGTGAACTTTTGTATTGGGAAAGTCATCTCCGGTGAACTTTTGTATGGGAAAAGTCATCTCCGGTGAACTTTTGTATGGGAAAATTCATCTCCGGTGAACTTTTGTATTGGGAAAGTCATCTCCGGTGAACTTTTGTATTGGGAAAGTCATCTCCGGTGAACTTTTATATTGGAAAAGTCATCTCCGGTGAACTTTTGTATTGGGAAAGTCATCTCCGGTGAACTTTTGTATTGGGAAAGTCATCTCCGGTGAACTTTTGTATTGGGAAAGTCATCTCCGGTGAACTTTTGTATTGGGAAAGTCATCTCCGGTGAACTTTTGTATTGGAAAAGTCATCTCCGGTGAACTTTTGTATGGAAAAGTCATCTCCGGTGAACTTTTGTATTGGGAAAGTCATCTCCGGTGAACTTTTGTATTGGGAAAAGTCATCTCCGGTGAACTTTTGTATTGGGAAAGTCATCTCCGGTGAACTTTTGTATTGGGAAAGTCATCTCCGGTGAACTTTTGTATTGGGAAAGTCATCTCCGGTGAACTTTTGTATGGGAAAAGTCATCTCCGGTGAACTTTTGTATTGGGAAAGTCATCTCCGGTGAACTTTTGTATGGGAAAAGTCATCTCCGGTGAACTTTTGTATTGGGAAAGTCATCTCCGGTGAACTTTTGTATTGGGAAAGTCATCTTCTGTGAACTTTTGTATGGGAAAAGTCATCTCCGGTGAACTTTTGTATTGGGAAAGTCATCTCCGGTGAACTTTTTGTATTGGGAAAGTCATGCCCGGTGAACTTTTGTATGGGAAAAGTCATCTCCGGTGAACTTTTGTATTGGGAAAGTCATGCCCGGTGAACTTTTGTATTGGGAAAGTCATCTCCGGTGAACTTTTGTATGGGAAAAGTCATCTCCGGTGAACTTTGTATTGGGAAAGTCATCTCCGGTGAACTTTTGTATTGGGAAAGTCATGCCCGGTGAACTTTTATATTGGGAAAGTCATCTCCGGTGAACTTTTGTATGGGAAAAGTCATCTCGGGTGAACTTTTGTATTGGGAAAGTCATCTCCGGTGAACTTTTGTATTGGGAAAGTCATGCCCGGTGAACTTTTGTATTGGGAAAGTCATGCCCGGTGAACTTTTGTATTGGGAAAGTCATGCCCGGTGAACTTTTGTATTGGGAAAGTCATGCCCGGTGAACTTTTGTATTGGGAAAGTCATCTCCGGTGAACTTTTGTATTGGGAAAGTCATCTCCGGTGAACTTTTGTATTGGGAAAGTCGTGCCCGGTGAACTTTTGTATTGGGAAAGTCATGCCCGGTGAACTTTTATATTGGGAAAGTCATCTCCGGTGAACTTTTGTATTGGGAAAGTCATCTCCGGTGAACTTTTGTATGGGAAAAGTCATCTCCGGTGAACTTTTGTATTGGGAAAGTCATCTCCGGTGAACTTTTGTATGGGAAAAGTCATATCCGGTGAACTTTTGTATTGGGAAAGTCATGCCCGGTGAACTTTTGTATTGGGAAAGTCGTGCCCGGTGAACTTTTGTATTGGGAAAGTCATGCCCGGTGAACTTTTGTATTGGGAAAGTCATCTCCGGTGAACTTTTGTATTGGGAAAATCATCTCCGGTGAACTTTTGTATGGGAAAAGTCATCTCCGGTGAACTTTTGTATTGGGAAAGTCATCTCCGGTGAACTTTTGTATGGGAAAAGTCATCTCCGGTGAACTTTTGTATTGGGAAAGTCATGCCCGGTGAACTTTTGTATTGGGAAAGTCATCTCCGGTGAACTTTTGTATTGGGAAAGTCATCTCCGGTGAACTTTTGTATTGGGAAAGTCATCTCCGGTGAACTTTTGTATGGGAAAAGTCATCTCCGGTGAACTTTTGTATTGGGAAAGTCATCTCCGGTGAACTTTTGTATGGGAAAAGTCATCTTCGGTGAACTTTTGTATTGGGAAAGTCATCTCCGGTGAACTTTTGTATTGGGAAAGTCATCTCCGGTGAACTTTTGTATGGGAAAAGTCATCACCGGTGAACTTTTGTATTGGGAAAGTCATCTCCGGTGAACTTTTGTATTGGGAAAGTCATGCCCGGTGAACTTTTGTATGGGAAAAGTCATCTCCGGTGAACTTTTGTATTGGGAAAGTCATGCCCGATGAACTTTTGTATTGGGAAAGTCATCTCCGGTGAACTTTTGTATGGGAAAAGTCATCTCCGGTGAACTTTTGTATTGGGAAAGTCATCTCCGGTGAACTTTTGTATTGGGAAAGTCATGCCCGGTGAACTTTTATATTGGGAAAGTCATCTCCGGTGAACTTTTGTATGGGAAAAGTCATCTCCGGTGAAATTTTGTATTGGGAAAGTCATCTCCGGTGAACTTTTGTATTGGGAAAGTCATGCCCGGTGAACTTTTGTATTGGGAAAGTCATGCCCGGTGAACTTTTGTATGGGAAAAGTCATCTCCGGTGAACTTTTGTATTGGGAAAGTCATCTCCGGTGAACTTTTGTATGGGAAAAGTCATCTCCGGTGAACTTTTGTATTGGGAAAGTCATGCCCGGTGAACTTTTGTATTGGGAAAGTCATGCCCGGTGAACTTTTGTATGGGAAAGTCATCTCCGGTGAACTTTTGTATGGGAAAAGTCATCTCCGGTGAACTTTTGTATTGGGAAAGTCATCTCCGGTGAACTTTTGTATTGTGAAAGTCATGCCCGGTGAACTTTTGTATTGGGGAAGTCATGCCCGGTGAACTTTTGTATGGGAAAAGTCATCTCCGGTGAACTTTTGTATTGGGAAAGTCATCTCCGGTGAACTTTTGTATGGGAAAAGTCATCTCCGGTGAACTTTTGTATTGGGAAAGTCATCTCCGGTGAACTTTTGTATGGGAAAAGTCATCTCCGGTGAACTTTTGTATTGGGAAAGTCATGCCCGGTGAACTTTTGTATTGGGAAAGTCATCTCCGGTGAACTTTTGTATTGGGAAAGTCATCTCCGGTGAACTTTTGTATGGGAAAAGTCATCTCCGGTGAACTTTTGTATTGGGAAAGTCATCTCCGGTGAACTTTTGTATTGGGAAAGTCATCTCCGGTGAACTTTTGTATTGGGAAAGTCATCTCCGGTGAACTTTTGTATTGGGAAAAGTCATCTCCGGTGAACTTTTGTATTGGGAAAGTCATCTCCGGTGAACTTTTGTATTGGGAAAGTCATCTCCGGTGAACTTTTGTATGGGAAAAGTCATCTCCGGTGAACTTTTGTATTGGGAAAGTCATCTCCGGTGAACTTTTGTATGGGAAAAGTCATCTCCGGTGAACTTTTGTATTGGGAAAGTCATCTCCGGTGAACTTTTGTATTGGGAAAGTCATCTCCGGTGAACTTTTGTATTGGGAAAGTCATCTCCGGTGAACTTTTGTATGGGAAAAGTCATCTCCGGTGAACTTTTGTATTGGGAAAGTCATCTCCGGTGAACTTTTGTATGGGAAAAGTCATCTCCGGTGAACTTTTGTATTGGGAAAGTCATCTCCGGTGAACTTTTGTATTGGGAAAGTCATCTCCGGTGAACTTTTGTATGGGAAAAGTCATCTCCGGTGAACTTTTGTATGGGAAAAGTCATCTCCGGTGAACTTTTGTATTGGGAAAGTCATGCCCGGTGAACTTTTGTATTGGGAAAGTCATGCCCGGTGAACATTTATATTGGGAAAGTCATCTCCGGTGAACTTTTGTATGGGAAAAGTCATCTCCGGTGAACTTTTGTATTGGGAAAGTCATCTCCGGTGAACTTTTGTATTGGGAAAGTCATGCCCGGTGAACTTTTATATTGGGAAAGTCATGCCCGGTGAACTTTTGTTTTGGGAAAGTCATGCCCGGTGAACTTTTGTATTGGGAAAGTCATCTCCGGTGAACTTTTGTATTGGGAAAGTCATGCCCGGTGAACTTTTGTATTGGGAAAGTCTTCTCCGGTGAACTTTTGTATTGGGAAAGTCATCTCCGGTGAACTTTGGGAAAAGTCATCTCCGGTGAACTTTTGTATTGGGAAAGTCATCTCCGGTGAACTTTTGTATGGGAAAAGTCATCTCCGGTGAACTTTTGTATTGGGAAAGTCATCTCCGGTGAACTTTTGTATTGGGAAAGTCATCTCCGGTGAACTTTTGTATGGGAAAAGTCATCTCCGGTGAACTTTTGTATGGGAAAAGTCATCTCCGGTGAACTTTTGTATTGGGAAAGTCATGCCCGGTGAACTTTTGTATTGGGAAAGTCATGCCCGGTGAACTTTTGTATTGGGAAAGTCATGCCCGGTGAACTTTTGTATTGGGAAAGTCGTGCCCGGTGAAGTTTTGTATTGGGAAAGTCATGCCCGGTGAACTTTTGTATTGGGAAAGTCATCTCCGGTGAACTTTTGTATTGGGAAAGTCATGCCCGGTGAACTTTTGTATGCGAAAAGTCATCTCCGGTGAACTTTTGTATTGGGAAAGTCATCTCCGGTGAACTTTTGTATGGGAAAAGTCATCTCCGGTGAACTTTTGTATTGGGAAAGTCATCTCCGGTGAACTTTTGTATTGGGAAAAGTCATCTCCGGTGAACTTTTGTATTGGGAAAGTCATCTCCGGTGAACTTTTGTATTGGGAAAGTCATCTCCGGTGAACTTTTGTATTGGGAAAGTCATCTCCGGTGAACTTTTGTATGGGAAAAGTCATCTCCGGTGAACTTTTGTATTGGGAAAGTCATCTCCGGTGAACTTTTGTATGGGAAAAGTCATCTCCGGTGAACTTTTGTATTGGGAAAGTCATCTCCGGTGAACTTTTGTATTGGGAAAGTCATCTCCGGTGAACTTTTGTATTGGGAAAGTCATCTCCGGTGAACTTTTGTATGGGAAAAGTCATCTCCGGTGAACTTTTGTATTGGGAAAGTCATCTCCGGTGAACTTTTGTATGGGAAAAGTCATCTCCGGTGAACTTTTGTATTGGGAAAGTCATCTCCGGTGAACTTTTGTATTGGGAAAGTCATCTCCGGTGAACTTTTGTATTGGGAAAGTCATGCCCGGTGAACTTTTGTATTGGGAAAGTCATGCCCGGTGAACTTTTGTATTGGGAAAGTCATGCCCGGTGAACTTTTGTATGGGAAAAGTCATCTCCGGTGAACTTTTGTATGGGAAAAGTCATCTCCGGTGAACTTTTGTATTGGGAAAGTCATCTCCGGTGAACTTTTGTATTGGGAAAGTCATCTCCGGTGAACTTTTGTATGGGAAAAGTCATCTCCGGTGAACTTTTGTATGGGAAAAGTCATCTCCGGTGAACTTTTGTATGGGAAAAGTCATCTCCGGTGAACTTTTGTATTGGGAAAGTCATCTCCGGTGAACTTTTGTATTGGGAAAGTCATCTCCGGTGAACTTTTATATTGGGAAAGTCATCTCCGGTGAACTTTTGTATTGGGAAAGTCATCTCCGGTGAACTTTTGTATTGGGAAAGTCATCTCCGGTGAACTTTTGTATTGGGAAAGTCATCTCCGGTGAACTTTTGTATTGGGAAAGTCATCTCCAGTGAAATTTTGTATGGGAAGAGTCATCTCCGGTGAACTTTTGTATTGGGAAAGTCATCTCCGGTGAACTTTTGTATTGGGAAAAGTCATCTCCGGTGAACTTTTGTATTGGGAAAGTCATCTCCGGTGAACTTTTGTATTGGGAAAATCATCTCCGGTGAACTTTTGTATTGGGAAAGTCATCTCCGGTGAACTTTTGTATGGGAAAAGTCATCTCCGGTGAACTTTTGTATTGGGAAAGTCATCTCCGGTGAACTTTTGTATGGGAAAAGTCATCTCCGGTGAACTTTTGTATTGGGAAAGTCATCTCCGGTGAACTTTTGTATTGGGAAAGTCATCTCTGGTGAACTTTTGTATGGGAAAAGTCATCTCCGGTGAACTTTTGTATTGGGAAAGTCATCTCCGGTGAACTTTTGTATTGGGAAAGTCATGCCCGGTGAACTTTTGTATGGGAAAAGTCATCTCCGGTGAACTTTTGTATTGGGAAAGTCATGCCCGGTGAACTTTTGTATTGGGAAAGTCATCTCCGGTGAACTTTTGTATGGGAAAAGTCATCTCCGGTGAACTTTTGTATTGGGAAAGTCATCTCCGGTGAACTTTTGTATTGGGAAAGTCATGCCCGGTGAACTTTTATATTGGGAAAGTCATCTCCGGTGAACTTTTGTATGGGAAAAGTCATCTCCGGTGAACTTTTGTATTGGGAAAGTCATCTCCGGTGAACTTTTGTATTGGGAAAGTCATGCCCGGTGAACTTTTGTATTGGGAAAGTCATGCCCGGTGAACTTTTGTATTGGGAAAGTCATCTCCGGTGAACTTTTGTATGGGAAAAGTCATCTCCGGTGAACTTTTGTATTGGGAAAGTCATGCCCGGTGAATTTTTGTATTGGGAAAGTCATCTCCGGTGAACTTTTGTATTGGGAAAGTCGTGCCCGGTGAACTTTTGTATTGGGAAAGTCATGCCCGGTGAACTTTTATATTGGGAAAGTCATCTCCGGTGAACTTTTGTATTGGGAAAGTCATCTCCGGTGAACTTTTGTATGGGAAAAGTCATCTGCGGTGAACTTTTGTATTGGGAAAGTCATCTCCGGTGAACTTTTGTATGGGAAAAGTCATCTCCGGTGAACTTTTGTATTGGGAAAGTCATGCCCGGTGAACTTTTGTATTGGGAAAGTCGTGCCCGGTGAACTTTTGTATTGGGAAAGTCATGCCCGGTGAACTTTTGTATTGGGAAAGTCATCTCCGGTGAACTTTTGTATTGGTAAAGTCATCTCCGGTGAACTTTTGTATGGGAAAAGTCATCTCCGGTGAACTTTTGTATGGGAAAAGTCATCTCCGGTGAACTTTTGTATTGGGAAAGTCATCTCCGGTGAACTTTTGTATGGGAAAAGTCATCTCCGATGAACTTTTGTATTGGGAAAGTCATCTCCGGTGAACTTTTGTATGGGAAAAGTCATCTCCGGTGAATTTTTGTATTGGGAAAGTCATCTCCGGTGAACTTTTGTATTGGGAAAGTCATCTCCGGTGAACTTTTGTATTGGGAAAGTCATGCCCGGTGAACTTTTGTATTGGGAAAGTCATGCCCGGTGAACTTTTGTATTGGGAAAGTCATGCCCGGTGAACTTTTGTATGGGAAAAGTCATCTCCGGTGAACTTTTGTATGGGAAAAGTCATCTCCGGTGAACTTTTGTATTGGGAAAGTCATCTCCCTTGAACTTTTGTATTGGGAAAGTCATCTCCGGTGAACTTTTGTATTGGGAAAGTCATCTCCGGTGAACTTTTGTATGGGAAAAGTCATCTCCGGTGAACTTTTGTATGGGAAAAGTCATCTCCGGTGAACTTTTGTATTGGGAAAGTCATCTCCGTTGAACTTTTGTATTGGGAAAGTCATCTCCGGTGAACTTTTATATTGGGAAAGTCATCTCCGGTGAACTTTTGTATTGGGAAAGTCATCTCCGGTGAACTTTTGTATTGGGAAAGTCATGTGAACTTTTGTATTGGGAAAGTCATCTCCGGTGAACTTTTGTATGGGAAAAGTCATCTCCGGTGAACTTTTGTATTGGGAAAGTCATCTCCGGTGAACTTTTGTATGGGAAAAGTCATCTCCGGTGAACTTTTGTATTGGGAAAGTCATCTCCGGTGAACTTTTGTATTGGGAAAGTCATCTCCGGTGAACTTTTGTATGGGAAAAGTCATCTCCGGTGAACTTTTGTATTGGGAAAGTCATCTCCGGTGAACTTTTGTATTGGGAAAGTCATGCCCGGTGAACTTTTGTATGGGAAAAGTCATCTCCGGTGAACTTTTGTATTGGGAAAGTCATGCCCGGTGAACTTTTGTATTGGGAAAGTCGTGCCCGGTGAACTTTTGTATGGGAAAAGTCATCTCCGGTGAACTTTTGTATTGGGAAAGTCATCTCCGGTGAACTTTTGTATTGGGAAAGTCATCTCCGGTGAACTTTTGTATGGGAAAAGTCATCTCCGGTGAACTTTTGTATTGGGAAAGTCATCTCCGGTGAACTTTTGTATTGGGAAAGTCATGCCCGGTGAACTTTTGTATGGGAAAAGTCATCTCCGGTGAACTTTTGTATTGGGAAAGTCATGCCCGGTGAACTTTTGTATTGGGAAAGTCATCTCCGGTGAACTTTTGTATGGGAAAAGTCATCTCCGGTGAACTTTTGTATTGGGAAAGTCATCTCCGGTGAACTTTTGTATTGGGAAAGTCATGCCCGGTGAACTTTTATATTGGGAAAGTCATCTCCGGTGAACTTTTGTATGGGAAAAGTCATCTCCGGTGAACTTTTGTATTGGGAAATTCATCTCCGGTGAACTTTTGTATTGGGAAAGTCATGCCCGGTGAACTTTTGTATTGGGAAAGTCATGCCCGGTGAACTTTTGTATTGGGAAAGTCATGCCCGGTGAACTTTTGTATGGGAAAGTCATCTCCGGTGAACTTTTGTATGGGAAAAGTCATCTCCGGTGAACTTTTGTATGGGAAAAGTCATCTCCGGTGAACTTTTGTATTGGGAAAGTCATCTCCGGTGAACTTTTGTATTGGGAAAGTCATCTCCGGTGAACTTTTGTATGGGAAAAGTCATCTCCGGTGAACTTTTGTATTGGGAAAGTCATCTCCGGTGAACTTTTGTATGGGAAAAGTCATCTCCGGTAAACTTTTGTATTGGGAAAGTCATCTCCGGTGAACTTTTGTATGGGAAAAGTCATCTCCGGTGAACTTTTGTATTGGGAAAGTCATCTCCGGTGAACTTTTGTATTGGGAAAGTCATCTCCGGTGAACTTTTGTATGGGAAAAGTCATCTCCGGTGAACTTTTGTATTGGGAAAGTCATCTCCGGTGAACTTTTGTATGGGAAAAGTCATCTCCGGTGAACTTTTGTATTGGGAAAGTCATGCCCGGTGAACTTTTGTATTGGGAAAGTCATGCCCGGTGAACTTTTGTATTGGGAAAGTCATGCCCGGTGAACTTTTGTATTGGGAAAGTCATCTCCGGTGAACTTTTGTATTGGGAAAGTCATCTCCAGTGAACTTTTGTATGGGAAAAGTCATCTCCGGTGAACTTTTGTATTGGGAAAGTCATCTCCGGTGAACTTTTGTATGGGAAAAGTCATCTCCGGTGAACTTTTGTATGGGAAAAGTCATCTCCGGTGAACTTTTGTATGGGAAAAGTCATCTCCGGTGAACTTTTGTATTGGGAAAGTCATCTCCGGTGAACTTTTGTATTGGGAAAGTCATCTCCGGTGAACTTTTGTATGGGAAAAGTCATCTCCGGTGAACTTTTGTATTGGGAAAGTCATCTCCGGTGAACTTTTGTATTGGGAAAGTCATCTCCGGTGAACTTTTGTATGGGAAAAGTCATCTCCGGTGAGCTTTTGTATTGGGAAAGTCATCTCCGGTGAACTTTTGTATGGGAAAAGTCATCTTCGGTGAACTTTTGTATTGGGAAAGTCATCTCCGGTGAACTTTTGTATTGGGAAAGTCATGCCCGGTGAACTTTTATATTGGGAAAGTCATGCCCGGTGAACTTTTGTTTTGGGAAAGTCATGCCCGGTGAACTTTTGTATTGGGAAAGTCATCTCCGGTGAACTTTTGTATTGAGAAAGTCATGCCCGGTGAACTTTTGTATTGGGAAAGTCATCTCCGGTGAACTTTTGTATTGGGAAAGTCATGCCCGGTGAACTTTTGTATTGGGAAAGTCATGCCCGGTGAACTTTTGTATTGGGAAAGTCATGCCCGGTGAACTTTTGTATGGGAAAGTCATCTCCGGTGAACTTTTGTATGGGAAAAGTCATCTCCGGTGAACTTTTGTATGGGAAAAGTCATCTCCGGTGAACTTTTGTATTGGGAAAGTCATCTCCGGTGAACTTTTGTATTGGGAAAGTCATCTCCGGTGAACTTTTGTATGGGAAAAGTCATCTCCGGTGAACTTTTGTATTGGGAAAGTCATCTCCGGTAAACTTTTGTATGGGAAAAGTCATCTCCGGTAAACTTTTGTATTGGGAAAGTCATCTCCGGTGAACTTTTGTATGGGAAAAGTCATCTCCGGTGAACTTTTGTATTGGGAAAGTCATCTCCGGTGAACTTTTGTATTGGGAAAGTCATCTCCGGTGAACTTTTGTATGGGAAAAGTCATCTCCGGTGAACTTTTGTATTGGGAAAGTCATCTCCGGTGAACTTTTGTATGGGAAAAGTCATCTCCGGTGAACTTTTGTATTGGGAAAGTCATGCCCGGTGAACTTTTGTATTGGGAAAGTCATGCCCGGTGAACTTTTGTATTGGGAAAGTCATGCCCGGTGAACTTTTGTATTGGGAAAGTCGTGCCCGGTGAACTTTTGTATTGGGAAAGTCATGCCCGGTGAACTTTTGTATTGGGAAAGTCATCTCCGGTGAACTTTTGTATTGGGAAAGTCATCTCCAGTGAACTTTTGTATGGGAAAAGTCATCTCCGGTGAACTTTTGTATTGGGAAAGTCATCTCCGGTGAACTTTTGTATGGGAAAAGTCATCTCCGGTGAACTTTTGTATGGGAAAAGTCATCTCCGGTGAACTTTTGTATGGGAAAAGTCATCTCCGGTGAACTTTTGTATTGGGAAAGTCATCTCCGGTGAACTTTTGTATGGGAAAAGTCATCTCCGGTGAACTTTTGTATTGGGAAAGTCATCTCCGGTGAACTTTTGTATTGGGAAAGTCATCTCCGGTGAACTTTTGTATGGGAAAAGTCATCTCCGGTGAGCTTTTGTATTGGGAAAGTCATCTCCGGTGAACTTTTGTATGGGAAAAGTCATCTTCGGTGAACTTTTGTATTGGGAAAGTCATCTCCGGTGAACTTTTGTATTGGGAAAGTCATGCCCGGTGAACTTTTATATTGGGAAAGTCATGCCCGGTGAACTTTTGTTTTGGGAAAGTCATGCCCGGTGAACTTTTGTATTGGGAAAGTCATCTCCGGTGAACTTTTGTATTGAGAAAGTCATGCCCGGTGAACTTTTGTATTGGGAAAGTCATCTCCGGTGAACTTTTGTATTGGGAAAGTCATGCCCGGTGAACTTTTATATTGGGAAAGTCATCTTCGGTGAACTTTTGTATGGGAAAAGTCATCTCCGGTGAACTTTTGTATTGGGAAAGTCATCTCCGGTGAACTTTTGTATTGGGAAAGTCATGCCCGGTGATCTTTTGTATTGGGAAAGTCATGCCCGGTGAACTTTTGTATTGGGAAAGTCATGCCCGGTGAACTTTTGTATGGGAAAGTCATCTCCGGTGAACTTTTGTATGGGAAAAGTCATCTCCGGTGAACTTTTGTATGGGAAAAGTCATCTCCGGTGTACTTTTGTATTGGGAAAGTCATCTCCGGTGAACTTTTGTATTGGGAAAGTCATCTCCGGTGAACTTTTGTATGGGAAAAGTCATCTCCGGTGAACTTTTGTATTGGGAAAGTCATCTCCGGTGAACTTTTGTATGGGAAAAGTCATCTCCGGTGAACTTTTGTATTGGGAAAGTCATCTCCGGTGAACTTTTGTATGGGAAAAGTCATCTCCGGTGAACTTTTGTATTGGGAAAGTCATCTCCGGTGAACTTTTGTATTGGGAAAGTCATCTCCGGTGAACTTTTGTATGGGAAAAGTCATCTCCGGTGAACTTTTGTATTGGGAAAGTCATCTCCGGTGAACTTTTCTATGGGAAAAGTCATCTCCGGTGAACTTTTGTATTGGGAAAGTCATGCCCGGTGAACTTTTGTATTGGGAAAGTCATGCCCGGTGAACTTTTTTATTGGGAAAGTCATGCCCGGTGAACTTTTGTATTGGGAAAGTCGTGCCCGGTGAACTTTTGTATTGGGAAAGTCATGCCCGGTGAACTTTTGTATTGGGAAAGTCATCTCCGGTGAACTTTTGTATTGGGAAAGTCATCTCCGGTGAACTTTTGTATGGGAAAAGTCATCTCCGGTGAACTTTTGTATTGGGAAAGTCATCTCCGGTGAATTTGGGAATGGGAAAAGTCATCTCCGGTGAACTTTTGTATTGGGAAAGTCATCTCCGGTGAACTTTTGTATTGGGAAAGTCATCTCCGGTGAACTTTTGTATGGGAAAAGTCATCTCCGGTGAACTTTTGTATGGGAAAAGTCATCTCCGGTGAACTTTTGTATTGGGAAAGTCATGCCCGGTGAACTTTTGTATTGGGAAAGTCATGCCCGGTGAACTTTTGTATTGGGAAAGTCATCTCCGGTGAACTTTTGTATGGGAAAAGTCATCTCCGGTGAACTTTTGTATTGGGAAAGTCATGCCCGGTGAACTTTTGTATTGGGAAAGTCATCTCCGGTGAACTTTTGTATTGGGAAAGTCGTGCCCGGTGAACTTTTGTATTGGGAAAGTCATGCCCGGTGAACTTTTATATTGGGAAAGTCATGCCCGGTGAACTTTTGTTTTGGGAAAGTCATGCCCGGTGAACTTTTGTATTGGGAAAGTCATCGCCGGTGAACTTTTGTATTGGGAAAGTCATGCCCGGTGAACTTTTGTATTGCGAAAGTCATCTCCGGTGAACTTTTGTATTGGGAAAGTCATCTCCGGTGAACTTTTATATTGGAAAAGTCATGCCCGGTGAACTTTTGTATTGGGAAAGTCATGCCCGGTGAACTATTGTATTGGGAAAGTCATGCCCGGTGAACTTTTGTATTGGGAAAGTCATGCCCGGTGAACTTTTGTATTGCGAAAGTGATCTCCGGTGAACTTTTGTATTGGGAAAGTCATCTCCGGTGAACTTTTGTATGGGAAAAGTCATCTCCGGTGAACTTTTGTATTGGGAAAGTCATCTCCGGTGAACTTTTGTATGGGAAAAGTCATCTCCGGTGAACTTTTGTATTGGGAAAGTCATCTCCGGTGAACTTTTGTATTGGGAAAGTCATCTCCGGTGAACTTTTGTATTGGGAAAGTCATCTCCGGTGAACTTTTGTATTGGGAAAGTCATCTCCGGTGAACTTTTGTATTGGGAAAGTCATCTCCGGTGAACTTTTGTATGGGAAAAGTCATCTCCGGTGAACTTTTGTATTGGGAAATTCATCTCCGGTGAACTTTTGTATGGGAAAAGTCATCTCCGGTGAACTTTTGTATTGGGAAAGTCATCTCCGGTGAACTTTTGTATTGGGAAAGTCATCTCCGGTGAACTTTTGTATGGGAAAAGTCATCTCCGGTGAACTTTTGTATTGGGAAAGTCATCTCCGGTGAACTTTTGTATGGGAAAAGTCATCTCCGGTGAACTTTTGTATTGGGAAAGTCATCTCCGGTGAACTTTTGTATGGGAAAAGTCATCTCCGGTGAACTTTTGTATTGGGAAAGTCATCTCCGGTGAACTTTTGTATTGGGAAAGTCATCTCCGGTGAACTTTTGTATGGGAAAAGTCATCTCCGGTGAACTTTTGTATGGGAAAAGTCATCTCCGGTGAACTTTTGTATTGGGAAAGTCATGCCCGGTGAACTTTTGTATTGGGAAAGTCATGCCCGGTGAACTTTTGTATTGGGAAAGTCATCTCCGGTGAACTTTTGTATGGGAAAAGTCATCTCCGGTGAACTTTTGTATTGGGAAAGTCATGCCCGGTGAACTTTTGTATTGGGAAAGTCATCTCCGGTGAACTTTTGTATTGGGAAAGTCGTGCCCGGTGAACTTTTGTATTGGGAAAGTCATGCCCGGTGAACTTTTATATTGGGAAAGTCATGCCCGGTGAACTTTTGTTTTGGGAAAGTCATGCCCGGTGAACTTTTGTATTGGGAAAGTCATCTCCGGTGAACTTTTGTATTGGGAAAGTCATGCCCGGTGAACTTTTGTATTGGGAAAGTCATCTCCGGTGAACTTTTGTATTGGGAAAGTCATCTCCGGTGAACTTTTATATTGGAAAAGTCATGCCCGGTGAACTTTTGTATTGGGAAAGTCATGCCCGGTGAACTATTGTATTGGGAAAGTCATGCCCGGTGAACTTTTGTATTGGGAAAGTCATGCCCGGTGAACTTTTGTATTGCGAAAGTGATCTCCGGTGAACTTTTGTATTGGGAAAGTCATCTCCGGTGAACTTTTGTATGGGAAAAGTCATCTCCGGTGAACTTTTGTATTGGGAAAGTCATCTCCGGTGAACTTTTGTATGGGAAAAGTCATCTCCGGTGAACTTTTGTATTGGGAAAGTCATCTCCGGTGAACTTTTGTATTGGGAAAGTCATCTCCGGTGAACTTTTGTATTGGGAAAGTCATCTTCGGTGAACTTTTGTATTGGGAAAGTCATCTCCGGTGAACTTTTGTATTGGGAAAGTCATCTCCGGTGAACTTTTGTATGGGAAAAGTCATCTCCGGTGAACTTTTGTATTGGGAAAGTCATCTCCGGTGAACTTTTGTATGGGAAAAGTCATCTCCGGTGAACTTTTGTATTGGGAAAGTCATCTCCGGTGAACTTTTGTATTGGGAAAGTCATCTCCGGTGAACTTTTGTATTGGGAAAGTCATCTCCGGTGAACTTTTGTATGGGAAAAGTCATCTCCGGTGAACTTTTGTATTGGGAAAGTCATCTCCGGTGAACTTTTGTATGGGAAAAGTCATCTCCGGTGAACTTTTGTATTGGGAAAGTCATGCCCGGTGAACTTTTGTATTGGGAAAGTCATGCCCGGTGAACTTTTGTATTGGGAAAATCATGCCCGGTGAACTTTTGTATTGGGAAAGTCGTGCCCGGTGAACTTTTGTATTGGGAAAGTCATGCCCGGTGAACTTTTGTATTGGGAAAGTCATCTCCGGTGAACTTTTGTATTGGGAAAGTCATCTCCGGTGAACTTTTGTATGGGAAAAGTCATCTCCGGTGAACTTTTGTATTGGGAAAGTCGTGCCCGGTGAACTTTTGTATTGGGAAAGTCATGCCCGGTGAACTTTTATATTGGGAAAGTCATCTCCGGTGAACTTTTGTATTGGGAAAGTCATCTCCGGTGAACTTTTGTATGGGAAAAGTCATCTCCGGTGAACTTTTGTATGGGAAAAGTCATCTCCGGTGAACTTTTGTATGGGAAAAGTCATCTCCGGTGAACTTTTGTATTGGGAAAGTCATCTCCGGTGAACTTTTGTATGGGAAAAGTCTTCTCCGGTGAACTTTTGTATTGGGAAAGTCATCTCCGGTGAACTTTTGTATGGGAAAAGTCATCTCCGGTGAACTTTTGTATTGGGAAAGTCATCTCCGGTGAACTTTTGTATTGGGAAAGTCATCTCCGGTGAACTTTTGTATTGGGAAAGTCATGCCCGGTGAACTTTTGTTTTGGGAAAGTCATGCCCGGTGAACTTTTGTATTGGGAAGTCATCTCCGGTGAACTTTTGTATGGGAAAAGTCATCTCCGGTGAACTTTTGTATGGGAAAAGTCATCTCCGGTGAACTTTTGTATTGGGAAAGTCATCTCCGGTGAACTTTTGTATTGGGAAAGTCATCTCCGGTGAACTTTTGTATGGGAAAAGTCATCTCCGGTGAACATTTGTATTGGGAAAGTCATCTCCGGTGAACTTTTGTATTGGGAAAGTCATCTCCGGTGAACTTTTGTATGGGAAAAGTCATCTCCGGTGAACTTTTGTATGGGAAAAGTCATCTCCGGTGAACTTTTGTATTGGGAAAGTCATGCCCGGTGAACTTTTGTATTGGGAAAGTCATGCCCGGTGAACTTTTATATTGGGAAAGTCATCTCCGGTGAACTTTTGTATTGGGAAAGTCATCTCCGGTGAACTTTTGTATGGGAAAAGTCATCTCCGGTGAACTTTTGTATTGGGAAAGTCATCTCCGGTGAACTTTTGTATGGGAAAGTCATCTCCGGTGAACTTTTGTATGGGAAAAGTCATCTCCGGTGAACTTTTGTATGGGAAAAGTCATCTCCGGTGAACTTTTGTATTGGGAAAGTCATCTCCGGTGAACTTTTGTATGGGAAAAGTCATCTCCGGTGAACTTTTGTATTGGGAAAGTCATCTCCGGTGAACTTTTGTATGGGAAAAGTCATCTCCGGTGAACTTTTGTATTGGGAAAGTCATGCCCGGTGAACTTTTGTATTGGGAAAGTCGTGCCCGGTGAACTTTTGTATTGGGAAAGTCATGCCCGGTGAACTTTTGTATTGGGAAAGTCATCTCCGGTGAACTTTTGTATTGGGAAAGTCATCTCCGGTGAAATTTTGTATGGGAAAAGTCATCTCCGGTGAACTTTTGTATTGGGAAAGTCATCTCCGGTGAACTTTTGTATGGGAAAAGTCATCTCCGGTGAACTTTTGTATGGGAAAAGTCATCTCCGGTGAACTTTTGTATTGGGAAAGTCATCTCCGGTGAACTTTTGTATTGGGGAAGTCATCTCCGGTGAACTTTTGTATGGGAAAAGTCATCTCCGGTGAACTTTTGTATTGGGAAAGTCATCTCCGGTGAACTTTTGTATTGGGAAAGTCATCTCCGGTGAACTTTTGTATTGGGAAAGTCATCTCCGGTGAACTTTTGTATGGGAAAAGTCATCTCCGGTGAACTTTTGTATTGGGAAAGTCATCTCCGGTGAACTTTTGTATTGGGAAAGTCATCTCCGGTGAACTTTTGTATGGGAAAAGTCATCTCCGGTGAACTTTTGTATGGGAAAAGTCATCTCCGGTGAACTTTTGTATTGGGAAAGTCATGCCCGGTGAACTCTTGTATTGGGAAAGTCATGCCCGGTGAACTTTTATATTGGGAAAGTCATCTCCGGTGAACTTTTGTATTGGGAAAGTCATCTCCGGTGAACTTTTGTATGGGAAAAGTCATCTCCGGTGAACTTTTGTATTGGGAAAGTCATCTCCGGTGAACTTTTGTATGGGAAAGTCATCTCCGGTGAACTTTTGTATGGGAAAAGTCATCTCCGGTGAACCTTTGTATTGGGAAAGTCGTGCCCTGTGAACTTTTGTATTGGGAAAGTCGTGCCCTGTGAACTTTTGTATTGGGAAAGTCATGCCCGGTGAACTTTTGTATTGGGAAAGTCATCTCCGGTGAACTTTTGTATTGGGAAAGTCATCTCCGGTGAACTTTTGTATGGGAAAAGTCATCTCCGGTGAACTTTTGTATTGGGAAAGTCATCTCCGGTGAACTTTTGTATTGGGAAAGTCATCTCCGATAATCTTTTGTATGGGAAAAGTCATCTCCGGTGAACTTTTGTATTGGGAAAGTCATCTCCGGTGAACTTTTGTATTGGGAAAGTCATGCCCAGTGAACTTTTGTTTTGGGAAAGTCATGCCCGGTGAACTTTTGTATCGGTGAACTTTTGTATGGGAAAAGTCATCTCCGGTGAACTTTTGTATTGGGAAAGTCATCTCCGGTGAACTTTTGTATGGGAAAAGTCATCTCCGGTGAACTTTTGTATTGGGAAAGTCATCTTCGGTGAACTTTTGTATGGGAAAAGTGAACTTTTGTATTGGGAAAGTCATCTCCGGTGAACTTTTGTATGGGAAAAGTCATCTCCGGTGAACTTTTGTATTGGGAAAGTCATCTCCGGTGAACTTTTGTATTGGGAAAGTCATCTCCGGTGAACTTTTGTATGGGAAAAGTCATCTCCGGTGAACTTTTGTATTGGGAAAGTCATGCCCGGTGAACTTTTATATTGGGAAAGTCATGCCCGGTGAACTTTTGTATTGGGAAAGTCATGCCCGGTGAACTTTTGTATTGGGAAAGTCATCTCCGGTGAACTTTTGTATTGGGAAAGTCATCTCCGGTGAACTTTTGTATTGGGAAAGTCATCTCCGGTAAACTTTTGTATGGGAAAAGTCATCTCCGGTGAACTTTTGTATGGGAAAAGTCATCTCCGGTGAACTTTTGTATGGGAAAAGTCATCTCCGGTGAACTTTTGTATTGGGAAAGTCATCTCCGGTGAACTTTTGTATTGGGAAAGTCATCTCCGGTGAACATTTGTATGGGAAAAGTCATCTCCGGTGAACTTTTGTATTGGGAAAGTCATCTCCGGTGAACTTTTGTATGGGAAAAATCATCTCCGGTGAACTTTTGTATTGGGAAAGTCATGCCCGGTGAACTTTTGTATTGGGAAAGTCATGCCCGGTGAACTTTTGTATTGGGAAAGTCATGCCCGGTGAACTTTTGTATTGGGAAAGTCGTGCCCGGTGAACTTTTGTATTGGGAAAGTCATGCCCGGTGAACTTTTGTATTGGGAAAGTCATCTCCGGTGAACTTTTGTATTGGGAAAGTCATCTCCGGTGAACTTTTGTATGGGAAAAGTCATCTCCGGTGAACTTTTGTATTGGGAAAGTCATCTCCGGTGAACTTTTGTATTGGGAAAGTCATCTCCGGTGAACTTTTGTATGGGAAAAGTCATCTCCGGTGAACTTTTGTATTGGGAAAGTCATCTCCGGTGAACTTTTGTATTGGGAAAGTCATCTCCGGTGAACTTCTGTATGGGAAAAGTCATCTCCGGTGAACTTTTGTATTGGGAAAGTCATCTCCGGTGAACTTTTGTATGGGAAAAGTCATCTCCGGTGAACTTTTGTATTGGGAAAGTCATCTCCGGTGAACTTTTGTATTGGGAAAGTCATCTCCGGTGAACTTTTGTATGGGAAAAGTCATCTCCGGTGAACTTTTGTATTGGGAAAGTCATCTCCGGTGAACTTTTGTATGGGAAAAGTCATCTCCGGTGAACTTTTGTATTGGGAAAGTCATCTCCGGTGAACTTTTGTATTGGGAAAGTAATCTCCGGTGAACTTTTGTATGGGAAAAGTCATCTCCGGTGAACTTTTGTATTGGGAAAGTCATCTCCGGTGAACTTTTGTATGGGAAAAGTCATCTCCGGTGAACTTTTGTATTGGGAAAGTCATCTCCGGTGAACTTTTGTATGGGAAAAGTCATCTCCGGTGAACTTTTGTATTGGGAATGTCATCTCCGGTGAACTTTTGTATTGGGAAAGTCATCTCCGGTGAACTTTTGTATGGGAAAAGTCATCTCCGGTGAACTTTTGTATTGGGAAAGTCATCTCCGGTGAACTTTTGTATTGGGAAAGTCATCTCCGGTGAACTTTTGTATTGGGAAAGTCATCTCCGGTGAACTTTTGTATTGGGAAAGTCATCTCCGGTGAACTTTTGTATTGGGAAAGTCATCTCCGGTGAACTTTTGTATTGGGAAAGTCATCTCCGGTGAACTTTTGTACGGGAAAAGTCATCTCCGGTGAACTTTTGTATTGGGAAAGTCATCTCCGGTGAACTTTTGTATGGGAAAAGTCATCTCCGGTGAACTTTTGTATTGGGAAAGTCATCTCCGGTGAACTTTTGTATTGGGAAAGTCATCTCCGGTGAACTTTTGTATGGGAAAAGTCATCTCCGGTGAACTTTTGTATTGGGAAAGTCATCTCCGGTGAACTTTTGTATTGGGAAAGTCATCTCCGGTGAACTTTTGTATGGGAAAAGTCATCTCCGGTGAACTTTTGTATTGGGAAAGTCATCTCCGGTGAACTTTTGTATGGGAAAATCATCTCCGGTGAACTTTTGTATTGGGAAAGTCATCTCCGGTGAACTTTTGTATTGCGAAAGTCATCTCCGGTGAACTTTTGTATTGGGAAAGTCATCTCCGGTTAACTTTTGTATGGGAAAAGTCATCTCCGGTGAACTTTTGTATTGGGAAAGTCATCTCCGGTGAACTTTTGTATGGGAAAAGTCATCTCCGGTGAACTTTTGTATTGGGAAAGTCATCTCCGGTGAACTTTTGTATTGGGAAAGTCATCTCCGGTGAACTTCTGTATTGGGAAAGTCATCTCCGGTGAACTTTTGTATTGGGAAAGTCATCTCCGGTGAACTTTTGTATGGGAAAAGTCATCTCCGGTGAACTTTTGTATTGGGAAAGTCATCTCCGGTGAACTTTTGTATTGGGAAAGTCATCTCCGGTGAACTTTTGTATGGGAAATTCATCTCCGGTGAACTTTTGTATGGGAAAAGTCATCTCCGGTGAACTTTTGTATGGGAAAAGCCATCTCCGGTGAACTTTTGTATTGGGAAAGTCATCTCCGGTGAACTTTTGTATTGGGAAAGTCATCTGCGGTGAACTTTTGTATGGGAAAAGTCATCTCCGGTGAACTTTTGTATTGGGAAAGTCATCTCCGGTGAACTTTTGTATGGGAAAAATCATCTCCGGTGAACTTTTGTATTGGGAAAGTCATCTCCGGTGAACTTTTGTATGGGAAAGTCATCTCCGGTGAACTTTTGTATGGGAAAAGTCATCTCCGGTGAACTTTTGTATGGGAAAAGTCATCTCCGGTGAACTTTTGTATTGGGAAAGTCATCTCCGGTGAACTTTTGTATTGGGAAAGTCATCTCCGGTGAACTTTTGTATTGGGAAAGTCATCTCCGGTGAACTTTTGTATTGGGAAAGTCATCTCCGGTGAACTTTTGTATGGGAAAAGTCATCTCCGGTGAACTTTTGTATTGGGAAAGTCATCTCCGGTGAACTTTTGTATTGGGAAAGTCATCTCCGGTCAACTTTTGTATGGGAAAAGTCATCTCCGGTGAACTTTTGTATGGGAAAAGTCATCTCCGGTGAACTTTTGTATGGGAAATGTCATCTCCGGTGAACTTTTGTATTGGGAAAGTCATGCCCGGTGAACTTTTGTATTGGGAAAGTCATGCCCGGTGAACTTTTATATTGGGAAAGTCATCTCCGGTGAACTTTTGTATTGGGAAAGTCATCTCCGGTGAACTTTTGTATGGGAAAAGTCATCTCCGGTGAACTTTTGTATTGGGAAAGTCATCTCCGGTGAACTTTTGTATGGGAAAGTCATCTCCGGTGAACTTTTGTATGGGAAAAGTCATCTCCGGTGAACTTTTGTATTGGGAAAGTCATCTCCGGTGAACTTTTGTATTGGGAAAGTCATCTCCGGTGAACTTTTGTATGGGAAAAGTCATCTCCGGTGAACTTTTGTATTGGGAAAGTCATCTCCGGTGAACTTTTGTATGGGAAAAGTCATCTCCGGTGAACTTTTGTATTGGGAAAGTCATCTACGGTGAACTTTTGTATGGGAAAAGTCATCTCCGGTGAACTTTTGTATTGGGAAAGTCATCTCCGGTAAACTTTTGTATTGGGAAAGTCATCTCCGGTGAACTTTTGTATGGGAAAAGTCATCTCCGGTGAACTTTTGTATTGGGAAAGTCATCTCCGGTGAACTTTTGTATGGGAAAAGTCATCTCCGGTGAACTTTTGTATTGGGAAAGTCATGCCCGGTGAACTTTTGTATTGGGAAAGTCATGCCCGGTGAACTTTTGTATTGGGAAAGTCATGCCCGGTGAACTTTTGTATTGGGAAAGTCGTGCCCGGTGAACTTTTGTATTGGGAAAGTCATGCCCGGTGAACTTTTGTATTGGGAAAGTCATATCCGGTGAACTTTTGTATGGGAAAAGTCATCTCCGGTGAACTTTTGTATTGGGAAAGTCATCTCCGGTGAACTTTTGTATTGGGAAAAGTCATCTCCGGTGAACTTTTGTATTGGGAAAGTCATCTCCGGTGAACTTTTGTATTGGGAAAGTCATCTCCGGTGAACTTTTGTATTGGGAAAGTCATCTCCGGTGAACTTTTGTATGGGAAAAGTCATCTCCGGTGAACTTTTGTATTGGGAAAGTCATCTCCGGTGAACTTTTGTATGGGAAAAGTCATCTCCGGTGAACTTTTGTATTGGGAAAGTCACCTCCGGTGAACTTTTGTATTGGGAAAGTCATCTCCGGTGAACTTTTGTATGGGAAAAGTCATCTCCGGTGAACTTTTGTATTGGGAAAGTCATCTCCGGTGAACTTTTGTATTGGGAAAGTCGTGCCCGGTGAACTTTTGTATTGGGAAAGTCATGCCCGGTAAACTTTTATATTGGGAAAGTCATCTCCGGTGAACTTTTGTATTGGGAAAGTCATCTCCGGTGAACTTTTGTATGGGAAAAGTCATCTCCGGTGAACTTTTGTATTGGGAAAGTCATCTCCGGTGAACTTTTGTATTGGGAAAGTCATCTCCGGTGAACTTTTGTATTGGAAAAGTCATCTCCGGTGAACTTTTGTATTGGGAAAGTCATCTCCGGTGAACTTTTGTATGGGAAAAGTCATCTCCGGTGAACTTTTGTATTGGGAAAGTCATCTCCGGTGAACTTTTGTATTGGGAAAGTCATCTCCGGTGAACTTTTGTATGGGAAAAGTCATCTCCGGTGAACTTTTGTATTGGGAAAGTCATCTCCGGTGAACTTTTGTATGGGAAAAGTCATCTCCGGTGAACTTTTGTATTGGGAAAGTCATCTCCGGTGAACTTTTGTATGGGAAAAGTCATCTCCGGTGAACTTTTGTATTGGGAAAGTCATCTCCGGTGAACTTTTGTATTGGGAAAGTCATCTCCGGTGAACTTTTGTATGGGAAAAGTCATCTCCGGTGAACTTTTATATTGGGAAAGTCATCTCCGGTGAACTTTTGTATTGGGAAAGTCATCTCCGATGAACTTTTGTATTGGGAAAGTCATCTCCGGTGAACTTTTGTATTGGGAAAGTCATCTCCGGTGAACTTTTGTATGGGAAAAGTCATCTCCGGTGAACTTTTGTATTGGGAAAGTCATCTCCGGTGAACTTTTGTATGGGAAAAGTCATCTCCGGTGAACTTTTGTATTGGGAAAGTCATCTCCGGTGAACTTTTGTATTGGGAAAGTCATCTCCGGTGAACTTTTGTATGGGAAAAGTCATCTCCGGTGAACTTTTGTATTGGGAAAGTCATCTCCGGTGAACTTTTGTATGGGAAAAGTCATCTCCGGTGAACTTTTGTATTGGGAAAGTCATGCCCGGTGAACTTTTGTATTGGGAAAGTCATGCCCGGTGAACTTTTGTATTGGGAAAGTCATGCCCGGTGAACTTTTGTATTGGGAAAGTCGTGCCCGGTGAACTTTTGTATTGGGAAAGTCATGCCCGGTGAACTTGTGTATTGGGAAAGTCGTGCCCGGTGAACTTTTGTATTGGGAAAGTCATGCCCGGTGAACTTTTGTATTGGGAAAGTCATGCCCGGTGAACTTTTGTATTGGGAAAGTCATGCCCGGTGAACTATTGTATGGGAAAAGTCATCTCCGGTGAACTTTTGTATTGGGAAAGTCGTGCCCGGTGAACTTTTGTATTGGGAAAGTCATGCCCGGTGAACTTTTATATTGGGAAAGTCATCTCCGGTGAACTTTTGTATTGGGAAAGTCATCTCCGGTGAACTTTTGTATGGGAAAAGTCATCTCCGGTGAACTTTTGTATTGGGAAAATCATCTCCGGTGAACTTTTGTATTGGGAAAGTCATCTCCGGTGAACTTTTGTATTGGGAAAGTCATCTCCGGTGAACTTTTGTATTGGGAAAGTCATCTCCGGTGAACTTTTGTATTGGGAAAGTCATCTCCGGTGAACTTTTGTATTGGGAAAGTCATCTCCGGTGAACTTTTGTATTGGGAAAGTCATCTCCGGTGAACTTTTGTATGGGAAAAGTCATCTCCGGTGAACTTTTGTATTGGGAAAGTCATCTCCGGTGAACTTTTGTATGGGAAAAGTCATCTCCGGTGAACTTTTGTATTGGGAAAGTCATCTCCGGTGAACTTTTGTATGGGAAAAGTCATCTCCGGTGAACTTTTGTATTGGGAAAGTCATCTCCGGTGAACTTTTGTATGGGAAAAGTCATCTCCGGTGAACTTTTGTATTGGGAAAGTCATCTCCGGTGAACTTTTGTATGGGAAAAGTCATCTCCGGTGAACTTTTGTATTGGGAAAGTCATGCCCGGTGAACTTTTGTATTGGGAAAGTCATCTCCGGTGAACTTTTGTATTGGGAAAGTCATCTCCGGTGAACTTTTGTATTGGGAAAGTCATCTCCGGTGAACTTTTGTATTGGGAAAATCATCTCCGGTGAACTTTTGTATGGGAAAAGTCATCTCCGGTGAACTTTTGTATTGGGAAAGTCATCTCCGGTGAACTTTTGTATGGGAAAAGTCATCTCCGGTGAACTTTTGTATTGGGAAAGTCATCTCCGGTGAACTTTTGTATTGGGAAAAGTCATCTCCGGTGAACTTTTGTATTGGGAAAGTCATCTCCGGTGAACTTTTGTATTGGGAAAGTCATCTCCGGTGAACTTTTGTATGGGAAAAGTCATCTCCGGTGAACTTTTGTATTGGGAAAGTCATCTCCGGTGAACTTTTGTATTGGGAAAGTCATCTCCGGTGAACTTTTGTATTGGGAAAGTCATCTCCGGTGAACTTTTGTATGGGAAAAGTCATCTCCGGTGAACTTTTGTATGGGAAAAGTCATGCCCGGTGAACTTTTGTATGGGAAAAGTCATCTCCGGTGAACTTTTGTATTGGGAAAGTCATCTCCGGTGAACTTTTGTATGGGAAAAGTCATCTCCGGTGAACTTTTGTATTGGGAAAGTCATCTCCGGTGAACTTTTGTATGGGAAAAGTCATCTCCGGTGAACTTTTGTATTGGGAAAGGCATCTCCGGTGAACTTTTGTATGGGAAAAGTCATCTCCGGTGAACTTTTGTATTGGGAAAGTCATCTCCGGTGAACTTTTGTATGGGAAAAGTCATCTCCGGTGAACTTTTGTATGGGAAAAGTCATCTCCGGTGAACTTTTGTATTGGGAAAGTCATGCCCGGTGAACTTTTGTATTGGGAAAGTCATCTCCGGTGAACTTTTGTATGGGAAAAGTCATCTCCGGTGAACTTTTGTATTGGGAAAGTCATCTCCGGTGAACTTTTGTATTGGGAAAGTCATGCCCGGTGAACTTTTGTATGGGAAAAGTCATCTCCGGTGAGCTTTTGTATTGGGAAAGTCATGCCCGGTGAACTTTTGTATTGGGAAAGTCATCTCCGGTGAACTTTTGTATGGGAAAAGTCATCTCCGGTGAACTTTTGTATTGGGAAAGTCATCTCCGGTGAACTTTTGTATGGGAAAAGTCATCTCCGGTGAACTTTTGTATTGGGAAAGTCATCTCCGGTGAACTTTTGTATGGGAAAAGTCATCTCCGGTGAACTTTTGTATTGGGAAAGTCATCTCCGGTGAACTTTTGTATTGGGAAAGTCATCTCCGGTGAACTTTTGTATGGGAAAAGTCATCTCCGGTGAACTTTTGTATTGGGAAAGTCATCTCCGCTGAACTTTTGTATTGGGAAAGTCATCTCCGGTGAACTTTTGTATGGGAAAAGTCATCTCCGGTGAACTTTTGTATTGGGAAAGTCATGCCCGGTGAACTTTTGTATTGGGAAAGTCATGCCCGGTGAACTTTTGTATTGGGAAAGTCATCTCCGGTGAACTTTTGTATTGGGAAAGTCATCTCCGGTGAACTTTTGTATTGGGAAAGTCATCTCCGGTGAACTTTTGTATTGGGAAAGTCATCTCCGGTGAACTTTTGTATGGGAAAAGTCATCTCCGGTGAACTTTTGTATTGGGAAAGTCATCTCCGGTTAACTTTTGTATGGGAAAAGTCATCTCCGGTGAACTTTTGTATTGGGAAAGTCATCTCCGGTGAACTTTTGTATTGGGAAAAGTCATCTCCGGTGAACTTTTGTATTGGGAAAGTCATCTCCGGTGAACTTTTGTATTGGGAAAGTCATCTCCGGTGAACTTTTGTATGGGAAAAGTCATCTCCGGTGAACTTTTGTATTGGGAAAGTCATCTCCGGTGAACTTTTGTATTGGGAAAGTCATCTCCGGTGAACTTTTGTATTGGGAAAGTCATCTCCGGTGAACTTTTGTATGGGAAAAGTCATCTCCGGTGAACTTTTGTATTGGGAAAGTCATGCCCGGTGAACTTTTGTATGGGAAAAGTCATCTCCGGTGAACTTTTTGTATTGGAAAGTCATCTCCGGTGAACTTTTGTATGGGAAAAGTCATCTCCGGTGAACTTTTGTATTGGGAAAGTCGTGCCCGGTGAACTTTTGTATTGGGAAAGTCATCTCCGGTGAACTTTTGTATGGGAAAGTCATCTCCGGTGAACTTTTGTATTGGGAAAGTCATGCCCGGTGAACTTTTGTATTATGAAAGTCATGACCGGTGAACTTTTATATTGGGAAAGTCATCTCCGGTGAACTTTTGTATTGGGAAAGTCATCTCCGGTGAACTTTTGTATGGGAAAAGTCATCTCCGGTGAACTTTTGTATTGGGAAAGTCATCTCCGGTGAACTTTTGTATTGGGAAAGTCATCTCCGGTGAACTTTTGTATTGGGAAAGTCATGCCCGGTGAACTTTTGTTTTGGGAAAGTCATGCCCGGTGAACTTTTGTATTGGGAAAGTCATCTCCGGTGAACTTTTGTATGGGAAAAGTCATCTCCGGTGAACTTTTGTATTGGGAAAGTCATCTCCGGTGAACTTTTGTATTGGGAAAGTCATGCCCGGTGAACTTTTATATTGGGAAAGTCATGCCCGGTGAACTTTTGTTTGGGAAAGTCATGCCCGGTGAACTTTTGTATTGGGAAAGTCATCTCCGGTGAACTTTTGTATTGGGAAAGTCATCTCCGGTGAACTTTTGTATGGGAAAAGTCATCTCCGGTGAACTTTTGTATTGGGAAAGTCATCTCCGGTGAACTTTTGTATGGGAAAAGTCATCTCCGGTGAACTTTTGTATTGGGAAAGTCATCTCCGGTGAACTTTTGTATGGGAAAAGTCATCTCCGGTGAACTTTTGTATTGGGAAAGTCATCTCCGGTGAACTTTTGTATGGGAAAAGTCATCTCCGGTGAACTTTTGTATTGGGAAAGTCATCTCCGGTGAACTTTTGTATTGGGAAAGTCATCTCCGGTGAACTTTTGTATGGGAAAAGTTATCTCCGGTGAACTTTTGTATTGGGAAAGTCATGCCCGGTGAACTTTTGTATTGGGAAAGTCATCTCCGGTGAACTTTTGTATGGGAAAAGTCATCTCCGGTGAACTTTTGTATTGGGAAAGTCATCTCCGGTGAACTTTTGTATTGGGAAAGTCATCTCCGGTGAACTTTTGTATGGGAAAAGTCATCTCCGGTGAACTTTTGTATTGGGAAAAGTCATCTCCGGTGAACTTTTGTATGGGAAAAGTCATCTCCGGTGAACTTTTGTATTGGGAAAGTCATCTCCGGTGAACTTTTGTATTGGGAAAGTCATCTCCGGTGAACTTTTGTATGGGAAATGTCATCTCCGGTGAACTTTTGTATTGGGAAAGTCATGCCCGGTGAACTTTTGTATTGGGAAAGTCATCTCCGGTGAACTTTTGTACTGGGAAAGTCATCTCCGGTGAACTTTTGTATTGGGAAAGTTATCTCCGGTGAACTTTTGTATTGGGAAAGTCATCTCCGGTGAACTTTTGTATGGGAAAAGTCATCTCCGGTGAACTTTTGTATTGGGAAAGTCATCTCCGGTGAACTTTTGTATGGGAAAAGTCATCTCCGGTGAACTTTTGTATTGGGAAAGTCATCTCCGGTGAACTTTTGTATTGGGAAAAGTCATCTCCGGTGAACTTTTGTATTGGGAAAGTCATGCCCGGTGAACTTTTGTATTGGGAAAGTCATCTCCGGTGAACTTTTGTATTGGGAAAGTCATCTCCGGTGAACTTTTGTATTGGAAAAGTCATCTCCGGTGAACTTTTGTATTGGGAAAGTCATCTCCGGTGAACTTTTGTATGGGAAAAGTCATCTCCGGTGAACATTTGTATTGGGAAAGTCATCTCCGGTGAACTTTTGTATGGGAAAAGTCATCTCCGGTGAACTTTTGTATTGGGAAAGTCATCTCCGGTGAACTTTTGTATTGGGAAAAGTCATCTCCGGTGAACTTTTGTATTGGGAAAGTCATCTCCGGTGAACTTTTGTATTGGGAAAGTCATCTCCGGTGAACTTTTGTATGGGAAAAGTCATCTCCGGTGAACTTTTGTATTGGGAAAGTCATCTCCGGTGAACTTTTGTATTGGGAAAGTCATCTCCGGTGAACTTTTGTATTGGGAAAGTCATCTCCGGTGAACTTTTGTATGGGAAAAGTCATCTCCGGTGAACTTTTGTATTGGGAAAGTCATGCCCGGTGAACTTTTGTATGGGAAAAGTCATCTCCGGTGAACTTTTGTATTGGGAAAGTCATCTCCGGTGAACTTTTGTATGGGAAAAGTCATCTCCGGTGAACTTTTGTATTGGGAAAGTCATCTCCGGTGAACTTTTGTATGGGAAAAGTCATCTCCGGTGAACTTTTGTATTGGGAAAGTCATCTCCGGTGAACTTTTGTATGGGAAAAGTCATCTCCGGTGAACTTTTGTATTGGGAAAGTCATCTCCGGTGAACTTTTGTATTGGGAAAGTCATCTCCGGTGAACTTTTGTATGGGAAAAGTCATCTCCGGTGAACTTTTGTATTGGGAAAGTCATGCCCGGTGAACTTTTGTATTGGGAAAGTCATCTCCGTTGAACTTTTATATGGGAAAAGTCATTTCCGGTGAACTTTTGTATTGGGAAAGTCATCTCCGGTGAACTTTTGTATTGGGAAAGTCATGCCCGGTGAACTTTTGTATGGGAAAAGTCATCTCCGGTGAGCTTTTGTATTGGGAAAGTCATGCCCGGTGAACTTTTGTATTGGGAAAGTCATTTCCGGTGAACTTTTGTATGGGAAAAGTCATCTCCGGTGAACTTTTGTATTGGGAAAGTCATCTCCGGTGAACTTTTGTATGGGAAAAGTCATCTCCGGTGAACCTTTGTATTGGGAAAGTCATCTCCGGTGAACTTTTGTATGGGAAAAGTCATCTCCGGTGAACTTTTTGTATTGGGAAAGTCATCTCCGGTGAACTTTTGTATGGGAAAAGTCATCTCCGGTGAACTTTTGTATTGGGAAAGTCATCTCCGGTGAACTTTTGTATTGGGAAAGTCATCTCCGGTGAACTTTTGTATGGGAAAAGTCATCTCCGGTGAACTTTTGTATTGGGAAAGTCATCTCCGGTGAACTTTTGTATTGGGAAAGTCATCTCCGGTGAACTTTTGTATGGGAAAAGTCATCTCCGGTGAACTTTTGTATTGGGAAAGTCATGCCGTGTGAACTTTGAAAGTCATGCCCGGTGAACTTTTGTATTGGGAAAGTCATCTCCGGTGAACTTTTGTATTGGGAAAGTCATCTCCGGTGAACTTTTGTATTGGGAAAGTCATCTCCGGTGAACTTTTGTATTGGGAAAGTCATCTCCGGTGAACTTTTGTATGGGAAAAGTCATCTCCGGTGAACTTTTGTATTGGGAAAGTCATCTCCGGTGAACTTTTGTATTGGGAAAAGTCATCTCCGGTGAACTTTTGTATTGGGAAAGTCATCTCCGGTGAACTTTTGTATTGGGAAAGTCATCTCCGGTGAACTTTTGTATGGGAAAAGTCATCTCCGGTGAACTTTTGTATTGGGAAAGTCATCTCCGGTGAACTTTTGTATTGGGAAAGTCATCTCCGGTGAACTTTTGTACTGGAAAGTCATCTCCGGTGAACTTTTGTATGAGAAAAGTCATCTCCGGTGAACTTTTGTATTGGGAAAGTCATGCCCGGTGAACTTTTGTATGGGAAAAGTCATCTCCGGTGAACTTTTGTATTGGGAAATTCATCTCCGGTGAACTTTTGTATGGGAAAAGTCATCTCCGGTGAACTTTTGTATTGGGAAAGTCGTGCCCGGTGAACTTTTGTATTGGGAAAGTCATCTCCGGTGAACTTTGTATGGGAAAGTCATCTCCGGTGAACTTTTGTATTGGGAAAGTCATGCCCGGTGAACTTTTGTATTGGGAAAGTCATGCCCGGTGAACTTTTATATTGGGAAAGTCATCTCCGGTGAACTTTTGTATGGGAAAGTCATCTCCGGTGAACTTTTGTATGGGAAAAGTCATCTCCGGTAAACTTTTGTATTGGGAAAGTCATCTCCGGTGAACTTTTGTATTGGGAAAGTCATCTCCGGTGAACTTTTGTATTGGGAAAGTCATGCCCGGTGAACTTTTGTTTTGGGAAAGTCATGCCCGGTGAACTTTTATATTGGGAAAGTCATTCTCCGGTGAACTTTTGTATGGGAAAAGTCATCTCCGGTGAACTTTTGTATTGGGAAAGTCATCTCCGGTGAACTTTTGTATTGGGAAAGTCATGCCCGGTGAACTTTTATATTGGGAAAGTCATGCCCGGTGAACTTTTGTTTTGGGAAAGTCATGCCCGGTGAACTTTTGTATTGGGAAAGTCATCTCCGGTGAACTTTTGTATTGGGAAAGTCATCTCCGGTGAACTTTTGTATGGGAAAGTCATCTCCGGTGAACTTTTGTATTGGGAAAGTCATCTCCGGTGAACTTTTGTATGGGAAAAGTCATCTCCGGTGAACTTTTGTATTGGGAAAGTCATCTCCGGTGAACTTTTGTATGGGAAAAGTCATCTCCGGTGAACTTTTGTATTGGGAAAGTCATCTCCGGTGAACTTTTGTATGGGAAAAGTCATCTCCGGTGAACTTTTGTATTGGGAAAGTCATCTCCGGTGAACTTTTGTATTGGGAAAGTCATCTCCGGTGAACTTTTGTATGGGAAAAGTCATCTCCGGTGAACTTTTGTATTGGGAAAGTCATGCCCGGTGAACTTTTGTATTGGGAAAGTCATCTCCGGTGAACTTTTGTATGGGAAAAGTCATCTCCGGTGAACTTTTGTATTGGGAAAGTCATCTCCGGTGAACTTTTGTATTGGGAAAGTCATCTCCGGTGAACTTTTGTATGGGAAAAGTCATCTCCGGTGAACTTTTGTATTGGGAAAGTCATCTCCGGTGAACTTTTGTATGGGAAAAGTCATCTCCGGTGAACTTTTGTATTGGGAAAGTCATCTCCGGTGAACTTTTGTATGGGAAAAGTCATCTCCGGTGAACTTTTGTATGGGAAAAGTCATCTCCGGTGAACTTTTGTATTGGGAAAGTCATGCCCGGTGAACTTTTGTATTGGGAAAGTCATCTCCGGTGAACTTTTGTATTGGGAAAGTCATCTCCGGTGAACTTTTGTATTGGGAAAGTTATCTCCGGTGAACTTTTGTATTGGGAAAGTCATCTCCGGTGAACTTTTGTATGGGAAAAGTCATCTCCGGTGAACTTTTGTATTGGGAAAGTCATCTCCGGTGAACTTTTGTATGGGAAAAGTCATCTCCGGTGAACTTTTGTATTGGGAAAGTCATCTCCGGTGAACTTTTGTATTGGGAAAAGTCATCTCCGGTGAACTTTTGTATTGGGAAAGTCATCTCCGGTGAACTTTTGTATTGGGAAAGTCATCTCCGGTGAACTTTTGTATGGGAAAAGTCATCTCCGGTGAACTTTTGTATTGGGAAAGTCATCTCCGGTGAACTTTTGTATTGGGAAAGTCATCTCCGGTGAACTTTTGTATTGGGAAAGTCATCTCCGGTGAACTTTTGTATGGGAAAAGTCATCTCCGGTGAACTTTTGTATTGGGAAAGTCATGCCCGGTGAACTTTTGTATGGGAAAAGTCATCTCCGGTGAACTTTTGTATTGGGAAAGTCATCTCCGGTGAAATTTTGTATTGGGAAAGTAATCTCCGGTGAACTTTTGTATTGGGAAAGTCATCTCCGGTGAACTTTTGTATTGGGAAAGTCATCTCCGGTGAACTTTTGTATTGGGAAAGTCATCTCCGGTGAACTTTTGTATTGGGAAAGTCATCTCCGGTGAACTTTTGTATGGGAAAAGTCATCTCCGGTGAACTTTTGTATTGGGAAAGTCATCTCCGGTGAACTTTTGTATGGGAAAGTCATCTCCGGTGAACTTTTGTATTGGGAAAGTCGTCTCCGGTGAACTTTTGTATTGGGGAAAGTCATCTCCGGTGAACTTTTGTATTGGGAAAGTCATGCCCGGTGAACTTTTGTATGGGAAAAGTCATCTCCGGTGAACTTTTGTATTGGGAAAGTCATCTCCGGTGAAATTTTGTATGGGAAAAGTCATCTCCGGTGAACTTTTGTATTGGGAAAGTCATCTCCGGTGAACTTTTGTATTGGGAAAGTCATGCCCGGTGAACTTTTGTATTGGGAAAGTCATCTCCGGTGAACTTTTGTATTGGGAAAGTCATCTCCGGTGAACTTTTGTATTGGGAAAGTCGTGCCCGGTGAACTTTTGTATTGGGAAAGTCATGCCCGGTGAACTTTTATATTGGGAAAGTCATCTCCGGTGAACTTTTGTATTGGGAAAGTCGTGCCCGGTGAACTTTTGTATTGGGAAAGTCATCTCCGGTGAACTTTTGTATGGGAAAGTCATCTCCGGTGAACTTTTGTATTGGGAAAGTCATACCCGGTGAACTTTTGTATTGGGAAAGTCATGCCCGGTGAACTTTTATATTGGGAAAGTCATCTCCGGTGAACTTTTGTATTGGGAAAGTCATCTCCGGTGAACTTTTGTATGGGAAAAGTCATCTCCGGTGAACTTTTGTATTGGGAAAGTCATCTCCGGTGAACTTTTGTATTGGGAAAGTCATCTCCGGTGAACTTTTGTATTGGGAAAGTCATGCCCGGTGAACTTTTGTTTTGGGAAAGTCATGCCCGGTGAACTTTTGTATTGGGAAAGTCATCTCCGGTGAACTTTTGTATGGGAAAAGTCATCTCCGCTGAACTTTTGTATTGGGAAAGTCATCTCCGGTGAACTTTTGTATTGGGAAAGTCATGCCCGGTGAACTTTTATATTGGGAAAGTCATGCCCGGTGAACTTTTGTTTTAGGAAAGTCATGCCCGGTGAACTTTTGTATTGGGAAAGTCATCTCCGGTGAACTTTTGTATTGGGAAAGTCATGCCCGGTGAACTTTTGTATTGGGAAAGTCATCTCCGGTGAACTTTTGTATGGGAAAAGTCATATCCGGTGAACTTTTGTATGGGAAAAGTCATCTCCGGTGAACTTTTGTATTGGGAAAGTCATCTCCGGTGAACTTTTGTATGGGAAAAGTCATCTCCGGTGAACTTTTGTATTGGGAAAGTCATCTCCGGTGAACTTTTGTATTGGGAAAGTCATCTCCGGTGAACTTTTGTATGGGAAAAGTCATCTCCGGTGAACTTTTGTATTGGGAAAGTCATGCCCGGTGAACTTTTGTATGGGAAAAGTCATCTCCGGTGAACTTTTGTATTGGGAAAGTCATCTCCGGTGAACTTTTGTATGGGAAAAGTCATCTCCGGTGAACTTTTGTATTGGGAAAGTCATCTCCGGTGAACTTTTGTATGGGAAAAGTCATCTCCGGTGAACTTTTGTATTGGGAAAGTCATCTCCGGTGAACTTTTGTATGGGAAAAGTCATCTCCGGTGAACTTTTGTATTGGGAAAGTCATCTCCGGTGAACTTTTGTATTGGGAAAGTCATCTCCGGTGAACTTTTGTATGGGAAAAGTCATCTCCGGTGAACTTTTGTATTGGGAAAGTCATGCCCGGTGAACTTTTGTATTGGGAAAGTCATCTCCGGTGAACTTTTGTATGGGAAAAGTCATCTCCGGTGAACTTTTGTATTGGGAAAGTCATCTCCGGTGAACTTTTTGTATTGGGAAATTCATCTCCGGTGAACTTTTGTATGGGAAAAGTCATCTCCGGTGAACTTTTGTATTGGGAAAGTCATCTCCGGTGAACTTTTGTATGGGAAAAGTCATCTCCGGTGAACTTTTGTATTGGGAAAGTCATCTCCGGTGAACTTTTGTATTGGGAAAGTCATCTCCGGTGAACTTTTGTATGGGAAAAGTCATCTCCGGTGAACTTTTGTATTGGGAAAGTCATGCCCGGTGAACTTTTGTATTGGGAAAGTCATCTCCGGTGAACTTTTGTATTGGGAAAGTCATCTCCGGTGAACTTTTGTATTGGGAAAGTTATCTCCGGTGAACTTTTGTATTGGGAAAGTCATCTCCGGTGAACTTTTGTATGGGAAAAGTCATCTCCGGTGAACTTTTGTATTGGGAAAGTCATCTCCGGTGAACTTTTGTATGGGAAAAGTCATCTCCGGTGAACTTTTGTATTGGGAAAGTCATCTCCGGTGAACTTTTGTATTGGGAAAAGTCATCTCCGTTGAACTTTTGTATTGGGAAAGTCATCTCCGGTGAACTTTTGTATTGGGAAAGTCATCTCCGGTGAACTTTTGTATGGGAAAAGTCATCTCCGGTGAACTTTTGTATTGGGAAAGTCATCTCCGGTGAACTTTTGTATTGGGAAAGTCATCTCCGGTGAACTTTTGTATTGGGAAAGTCATCTCCGGTGAACTTTTGTATGGGAAAAGTCATCTCCGGTGAACTTTTGTATTGGGAAAGTCATGCCCGGTGAACTTTTGTATGGGAAAAGTCATCTCCGGTGAACTTTTGTATTGGGAAAGTCATCTCCGGTGAAATTTTGTATTGGGAAAGTAATCTCCGGTGAACTTTTGTATTGGGAAAGTCATCTCCGGTGAACTTTTGTATTGGGAAAGTCATCTCCGGTGAACTTTTGTATTAAGAAAGTCATCTCCGGTGAACTTTTGTATTGGGAAAGTCATCTCCGGTGAACTTTTGTATGGGAAAAGTCATCTCCGGTGAACTTTTGTATTGGGAAAGTCATCTCCGGTGAACTTTTGTATTGGGAAAGTCATCTCCGGTGAACTTTTGTATTGGGAAAGTCGTCTCCGGTGAACTTTTGTATTGGGAAAGTCATCTCCGGTGAACTTTTGTATTGGAAAGTCATGCCCGGTGAACTTTTGTATGGGAAAAGTCATCTCCGGTGAACTTTTGTATTGGGAAAGTCATCTCCGGTGAAATTTTGTATGGGAAAAGTCATCTCCGGTGAACTTTTGTATTGGGAAAGTCATCTCCGGTGAACTTTTGTATTAGGAAAGTCATGCCCGGTGAACTTTTGTATTGGGAAAGTCATCTCCGGTGAACTTTTGTATTGGGAAGTCATCTCCGGTGAACTTTTGTATTGGGAAAGTCGTGCCCGGTGAACTTTTGTATTGGGAAAGTCATGCCCGGTGAACTTTTATATTGGGAAAGTCATCTCCGGTGAACTTTTGTATTGGGAAAGTCGTGCCCGGTGAACTTTTGTATTGGAAAGTCATCTCCGGTGAACTTTTGTATGGGAAAGTCATCTCCGGTGAACTTTTGTATTGGGAAAGTCATACCCGGTGAACTTTTGTATTTGGGAAAGTCATGCCCGGTGAACTTTTATATTGGGAAAGTCATCTCCGGTGAACTTTTGTATTGGGAAAGTCATCTCCGGTGAACTTTTGTATGGGAAAAGTCATCTCCGGTGAACTTTTGTATTGGGA
>NW_027412107.1:0-68318 GCF_047663935.1 Musca autumnalis
ATTCGGCATCTCCTAACTCTGCCCAAAATTGTGGCATGTATGCTCTCATTCTCTCTTTGAATTTCCTTACTGAACTTTCCTTTGCAACTTACTTTCAATAAACACTTGTTAACTAAGCATCAACCAGAACTGTTGTCCTTGGTAAGCGGTCAAAGTTTGCTTAACAAACGGCGTAAGAAACGAGACTGTGGATTCTATAGGTGACGATATATTTGCTCTCATATGGACATGTGATTGATTTGACAAAGCTGACCTTTGTATTTCGTGAGACTTGGATGCTTCTGCATCTAATTTCGATTCGGAACTCGACATCATCATATAAATTGCATGGATTGTGTGTCAAAGTTTGCTTAACAAACGACGTAAGAAACGAGACTGTAGATTCTATAGGTCACGATATATTTGCTCTCATATGGACATGTGATTGATTTGACAAAGCTGACCCTTGTATTTCGTGATACTTGGATGCTTCTGCATCTAATTTCGATACGGAACTCGACATCATCATATAAATTGCATGGATTGTGTGTCAAAGTTTGCTTAACAAACGGCGTAAGAAACGAGACTGTAGATTCTATAGGTGACGATATATTTGCTCTCATATGGACATGTGATTGATTTGACAAAGCTGCCCTTTGTATTTCGTGAGACTTGGATGCTTCTGCATCTAATTTCGATTCGGATTTCGACATCATCATATAAATTGCATGGATTGTGTGTCAAAGTTTGCTTAACAAACGACGTAAGAAACGAGACTGTAGATTCTATAGGTCACGATATATTTGCTCTCATATGGACATGTGATTGATTTGACAAAGCTGACCCTTGTATTTCTTGAGACTTGGATGCTTCTGCATCTAATTTCGATACGGAACTCGACATCATCATATAAATTGCATGGATTGTGTGTCAAAGTTTGCTTAACAAACGACGTAAGAAACGAGACTGTAGATTCTATAGGTGACGATATATTTGCTCTCATATGGACATGTGATTGATTTGACAAAGCTGACCCTTGTATTTCTTGAGACTTGGATGCTTCTGCATCTAATTTCGATACGGAACTCGACATCATTATATAAATTGCATGGATTGTGTGTCAAAGTTTGCTTAACAAACGACGTAAGAAACGAGACTGTAGATTCTATAGGTCACGATATATTTGCTCTCATATGGACATGTGATTGATTTGACAAAGCTGACCCTTGTATTTCGTGATACTTGGATGCTTCTGCATCTAATTTCGATACGGAACTCGACATCATCATATAAATTGCATGGATTGTGTGTCAAAGTTTGCTTAACAAACGGCGTAAGAAACGAGACTGTAGATTCTATAGGTGACGATATATTTGCTCTCATATGGACATGTGATTGATTTGACAAAGCTGACCTTTGTATTTCGTGAGACTTGGATGCTTCTGCATCTAATTTCGATTCGGAACTCGACATCATCATATAAATTGCATGGATTGTGTGTCAAAGTTTGCTTAACAAACGACGTAAGAAACGAGACTGTAGATTCTATAGGTCACGATATATTTGCTCTCATATGGACATGTGATTGATTTGACAAAGCTGACCCTTGTATTTCGTGATACTTGGATGCTTCTGCATCTAATTTCGATACGGAACTCGACATCATCATATAAATTGCATGGATTGTGTGTCAAAGTTTGCTTAACAAACGGCGTAAGAAACGAGACTGTAGATTCTATAGGTCACGATATATTTGCTCGCATATGGACATGTGATTGATTTGACAAAGCTGACCCTTGTATTTCGTGATACTTGGATGCTTCTGCATCTAATTTCGATACGGAACTCGACATCATCATATAAATTGCATGGATTGTGTGTCAAAGTTTGCTTAACAAACGACGTAAGAAACGAGACTGTAGATTCTATAGGTCACGATATATTTGCTCTCATATGGACATGTGATTGATTTGACAAAGCTGACCCTTGTATTTCGTGATACTTGGATGCTTCTGCATCTAATTTCGATTCGGAACTCGACATCATCATATAAATTGCATGGATTGTATGTCAAAGTTTGCTTAACAAACGACGTAAGAAACGAGGCTGTAGATTCTATAGGTCACGATATATTTGCTCTCATATGGACATGTGATTGATTTGACAAAGCTGACCTTTGTATTTCGTGAGACTTGGATGCTTCTGCATCTAATTTCGATACGGAACTCGACATCATCATATAAATTGCATGGATTGTGTGTCAAAGTTTGCTTAACAAACGACGTAAGAAACGAGACTGTAGATTCTATAGGGTCACGATATATATGCTCTCATATGGACATGTGATTGATTTGACAAAGCTGACCCTTGTATTTCGTGATACTTGGATGCTTCTGCATCTAATTTCGATACGGAACTCGACATCATCATATAAATTGCATGGATTGTGTGTCAAAGTTTTGCTTAACAAACGACGTAAGAAACGAGACTGTAGATTCTATAGGTCACGATATATTTGCTCTCATATGGACATGTGATTGATTTGACAAAGCTGACCCTTGTATTTCGTGATACTTGGATGCTTCTGCATCTAATTTCGATTCGGAACTCGACATCATCATATAAATTGCATGGATTGTGTGTCAAAGTTTGCTTAACAAACGACGTAAGAAACGAGACTGTAGATTCTATAGGTCACGATATATTTGCTCTCATATGGACATGTGATTGATTTGACAAAGCTGACCCTTGTATTTCGTGATACTTGGATGCTTCTGCATCTAATTTCGATACGGAACTCGACATCATCATATAAATTGCATGGATTGTGTGTCAAAGTTTGCTTAACAAACGGCGTAAGAAACGAGACTGTACATTCTATAGGTGACGATATATTTGCTCTCATATGGACATGTGATTGATTTGACAAAGCTGACCTTTGCATTTCGTGAGACTTGGATGCTTCTGCATCTAATTTCGATTCGGAACTCGACATCATCATATAAATTGCATGGATTGTGTGTCAAAGTTTGCTTAACAAACGACGTAAGAAACGAGACTGTAGATTCTATAGGTCACGATATATTTGCTCTCATATGGACATGTGATTGATTTGACAAAGCTGACCCTTGTATTTCGTGATACTTGGATGCTTCTGCATCTAATTTCGATACGGAACTCGACATCATCATATAAATTGCATGGATTGTGTGTCAAAGTTTGCTTAACAAACGGCGTAAGAAACGAGACTGTAGATTCTATAGGTGACGATATATTTGCTCTCATATGGACATGTGATTGATTTGACAAAGCTGCCCTTTTTATTTCGTGAGACTTGGATGCTTCTGCATCTAATTTCGATTCGGATTTCGACATCATCATATAAATTGCATGGATTGTGTGTCAAAGTTTGCTTAACAAACGACGTAAGAAACGAGACTGTAGATTCTATAGGTCACGATATATTTGCTCTCATATGGACATGTGATTGATTTGACAAAGCTGACCCTTGTATTTCTTGAGACTTGGATGCTTCTGCATCTAATTTCGATACGGAACTCGACATCATCATATAAATTGCATGGATTGTGTGTCAAAGTTTGCTTAACAAACGACGTAAGAAACGAGACTGTAGATTCTATAGGTGACGATATATTTGCTCTCATATGGACATGTGATTGATTTGACAAAGCTGACCCTTGTATTTCTTGAGACTTGGATGCTTCTGCATCTAATTTCGATACGGAACTCGACATCATTATATAAATTGCATGGATTGTGTGTCAAAGTTTGCTTAACAAACGACGTAAGAAACGAGACTGTAGATTCTATAGGTGACGATATATTTGCTCTCATATGGACATGTGATTGATTTGACAAAGCTGACCCTTGTATTTCGTGAGATTTGGATGCTTCTGCATCTAGTTTCGATACGGAACTCGACATCATCATATAAATTGCATGGATTGTGTGTCAAAGTTTGCTTAACAAACGACGTAAGAAACGAGACTGTAGATTCTATAGGTGACGATATATTTGCTCTCATATGGACATGTGATTGATTTGACAAAGCTGACCCTTGTATTTCTTGAGACTTGGATGCATCTGCATCTAATTTCGATACGGAACTCGACATCATCATATAAATTGCATGGATTGTGTGTCAAAGTTTGCTTAACAAACGACGTAAGAAACGAGACTGTAGATTCTATAGGTGACGATATATTTGCTCTCATATGGACATGTGATTGATTTGACAAAGCTGACCCTTGTATTTCTTGAGACTTGGATGCTTCTGCATCTAATTTCGATACGGAACTCGACATCATCATATAAATTGCATGGATTGTGTGTCAAAGTTTGCTTAACAAACGACGTAAGAAACGAGACTGTAGATTCTATAGGTCACGATATATTTGCTCTCATATGGACATGTGATTGATTTGACAAAGCTGACCCTTGTATTTCGTGATACTTGGATACTTCTGCATCTAATTTCGATTCGGAACTCGACATCATCATATAAATTGCATGGATTGTGTGTCAAAGTTTGCTTAACAAACGACGTAAGAAACGAGACTGTAGATTCTATAGGTCACGATATATTTGCTCTCATATGGACATGTGATTGATTTGACAAAGCTGACCCTTGTATTTCGTGATACTTAGATGCTTCTGCATCTAATTTCGATTCGGAACTCGACATCATCATATAAATTGCATGGATTGTGTGTCAAAGTTTGCTTAACAAACGACGTAAGAAACGAGACTGTAGATTCTATAGGTCACGATATATTTGCTCTCATATGGACATGTGATTGATTTGACAAAGCTGACCCTTGTATTTCTTGAGACTTGGATGCTTCTGCATCTAATTTCGATTCGGAACTCGACATCATCATATAAATTACATGGATTGTGTGTCAAAGTTTGCTTAACAAACCACGTAAGAAAGGAGACTGTAGATTCTATAGGTCACGATATATTTGCTCTCATATGGACATGTGATTGATTTGACAAAGCTGACCCTTGTATTTCTTGAGACTTGGATGCTTCTGCATCTAATTTCGATACGGAACTCGACATCATTATATAAATTACATGGATTGAGTGTCAAAGTTTGCTTAACAAACGACGTAAGAAACGAGGCTTTAGATTCTATAGGTCACGATATATTTGCTCTCATATGGACATGTGATTGATTTGACAAAGCTGACCCTTGTATTTCGTGATACTTGGATGCTTCTTCATCTAATTTCGATACGGAACTCGACATCATCATATAAATTGCATGGATTGTGTGTCAAAGTTTGCTTAACAAACGACGTAAGAAACGAGACTGTAGATTCTATAGGTGACGATATATTTGCTCTCATATGGACATGTGATTGATTTGACAAAGCTGACCCTTGTATTTCGTGATACTTGGATGCTTCTGCATCTAATTTCGATACGGAACTCGACATCATCATATAAATTGCATTGATTGTGTGTCAAAGTTTGCTTAACAAACGACGTAAGAAACGAGACTGTAGATTCTATAGGTCACGATATATTTGCTCTCATATGGACATGTGATTGATTTGACAAAGCTGACCCTTGTATTTCGTGATACTTGGATGCTTCTGCATCTAATTTCGATACGGAACTCGACATCATCATATAAATTGCATTGATTGTGTGTCAAAGTTTGCTTAACAAACGACGTAAGAAACGAGACTGTAGATTCTATAGGTCACGATATATTTGCTCTCATATGGACATGTGATTGATTTGACAAAGCTGACCCTTGTATTTCGTGATACTTGGATGCTTCTGCATCTAATTTCGATACGGAACTCGACAGCATCATATAAATTGCATGGATTGTGTGTCAAAGTTTGCTTTGGATGCTTCTGCATCTAATTTCGATACGGAACTCGACATCATCATAAAAATTGCATGGATTGTGTGTCAAAGTTTGCTTAACAAACGACGTAAGAAACGAGACTGTAGATTCTATAGGTGACGATATATTTGCTCTCATATGGACATGTGATTGATTTGACAAAGCTGACCCTTGTATTTCTTGAGACTTGGATGCTTCTGCATCTAGTTTCGATTCGGAACTCGACATCATCATATAAATTGCATGGATTGTGTGTCAAAGTTTGCTTAACAAACGACGTAAGAAACGAGGCTGTAGATTCTATAGGTCACGATATATTTGCTCTCATATGGACATGTGATTGATTTGACAAAGCTGACCCTTGTATTTCGTGATACTTGGATGCTTCTTCATCTAATTTCGATACGGAACTCGACATCATCATATAAATTGCATGGATTGTGTGTCAAAGTTTGCTTAACAAACGACGTAAGAAACGAGACTGTAGATTCTATAGGTGACGATATATTTGCTCTCATATGGACATGTGATTGATTTGACAAAGCTGACCCTTGTATTTCGTGATACTTGGATGCTTCTGCATCTAATTTCGATACGGAACTCGACATCATCATATAAATTGCATTGATTGTGTGTCAAAGTTTGCTTAACAAACGACGTAAGAAACGAGACTGTAGATTCTATAGGTCACGATATATTTGCTCTCATATGGACATGTGATTGATTTGACAAAGCTGACCCTTGTATTTCGTGAGACTTGGATGCTTCTGCATCTAATTTCGATACGGAACTCAACATCATCATATAAATTGCATGGATTGTGTGTCAAAGTTTGCTTAACAAACGACGTAAGAAACGAGACTGTAGATTCTATAGGTGACGATATATTTGCTCTCATATGGACATGTGATTGATTTGACAAAGCTGACCCTTGTATTTCTTGAGACTTGGATGCTTCTGCATCTAATTTCGATACGGAACTCGACATCATCATATAAATTGCATGGATTGTGTGTCAAAGTTTGCTTAACAAACGACGTAAGAAACGAGACTGTAGATTCTATAGGTCACGATATATTTGCTCTCATATGGACATGTGATTGATTTGACAAAGCTGACCCTTGTATTTCTTGAGACTTGGATGCTTCTGCATCTAATTTCGATACGGAACTCGACATCATCATATAAATTGCATGGATTGTGTGTCAAAGTTCGCTTAACAAACGACGTAAGAAACGAGACTGTAGATTCTATAGGTCACGATATATTTGCTCTCATATGGACATGTGATTGATTTGACAAAGCTGACCCTTGTATTTCGTGATACTTGGATGCTTCTGCATCTAATTTCGATTCGGAACTCGACATCATCATATAAATTGCATGGATTGTGTGTCAAAGTTTGCTTAACAAACGACGTAAGAAACGAGACTGTAGATTCTATAGGTCACGATATATTTGCTCTCATATGGACATGTGATTGATTTGACAAAGCTGACCCTTGTATTTCGTGATACTTGGATGCTTCTGCATCTAATTTCGATACGGAACTCGACATCATCATATAAATTGCATGGATTGTGTGTCAAAGTTTGCTTTGGATGCTTCTGCATCTAATTTCGATACGGAACTCGACATCATCATATAAATTGCATGGATTGTGTGTCAAAGTTTGCTTAACAAACGACGTAAGAAACGAGACTGTAGATTCTATAGGTCACGATATATTTGCTCTCATATGGACATGTGATTGATTTGACAAAGCTGACCCTTGTATTTCGTGATACTTGGATGCTTCTGGATCTAATTTCGATACGGAACTCGACATCATCATATAAATTGCATAGATTGTGTGTCAAAGTTTGCTTAACAAACGACGTAAGAAACGAGACTGTAGATTCTATAGGTCACGATATATTTGCTCTCATATGGACATGTGATTGATTTGACAAAGCTGACCCTTGTATTTCGTGATACTTGGATGCTTCTGCATCTAATTTCGATTCGGAACTCGACATCATCATATAAATTGCATGGATTGTGTGTCAAAGTTTGCTTAACAAACGACGTAAGAAACGAGACTGTAGATTCTATAGGTCACGATATATTTGCTCTCATATGGAGATGTGATTGATTTGACAAAGCTGACCCTTGTATTTCGTGATACTTGGATGCTTCTGCATCTAATTTCGATACGGAACTCGACATCATCATATAAATTGCATGGATTGTGTGTCAAAGTTTGCTTAACAAACGGCGTAAGAAACGAGACTGTAGATTCTATAGGTGACGATATATTTGCTCTCATATGGACATGTGATTGATTTGACAAAGCTGACCTTTGTATTTCGTGAGACTTGGATGCTTCTGCATCTAATTTCGATTCGGAACTCGACACCATCATATAAATTGCATGGATTGTGTGTCAAAGTTTGCTTAACAAACGACGTAAGAAAAGAGACTGTAGATTCTATAGGTCACGATATATTTGCTCTCATATGGACATGTGATTGATTTGACAAAGCTGACCCTTGTATTTCGTGATACTTGGATGCTTCTGCATCTAATTTCGATACGGAACTCGACATCATCATATAAATTGCATGGATTGTGTGTCAAAGTTTGCTTAACAAACGGCGTAAGAAACGAGACTGTAGATTCTATAGGTGACGATATATTTGCTCTCATATGGACATGTGATTGATTTGACAAAGCTGCCCTTTGTATTTCGTGAGACTTGGATGCTTCTGCATCTAATTTCGATTCGGATTTCGACATCATCATATAAATTGCATGGATTGTGTGTCAAGGTTTGCTTAACAAACGACGTAAGAAACGAGACTGTAGATTCTATAGGTCACGATATATTTGCTCTCATATGGACATGTGATTGATTTGACAAAGCTGACCCTTGTATTTCTTGAGACTTGGATGCTTCTGCATCTAATTTCGATACGGAACTCGACATCATCATATAAATTGCATGGATTGTGTGTCAAAGTTTGCTTAACAAACGACGTAAGAAACGAGACTGTAGATTCTATAGGTGACGATATATTTGCTCTCATATGGACATGTGATTGATTTGACAAAGCTGACCCTTGTATTTCTTGAGACTTGGATGCTTCTGCATCTAATTTCGATACGGAACTCGACATCATTATATAAATTGCATGGATTGTGTGTCAAAGTTTGCTTAACAAACGACGTAAGAAACGAGACTGTAGATTCTATAGGTCACGATATATTTGCTCTCATATGGACATGTGATTGATTTGACAAAGCTGACCCTTGTATTTCGTGATACTTGGATGCTTCTGCATCTAATTTCGATACGGAACTCGACATCATCATATAAATTGCATGGATTGTGTGTCAAAGTTTGCTTAACAAACGGCGTAAGAAACGAGACTGTAGATTCTATAGGTGACGATATATTTGCTCTCATATGGACATGTGATTGATTTGACAAAAGCTGCCCTTTGTATTTCGTGAGACTTGGATGCTTCTGCATCTAATTTCGATTCGGATTTCGACATCATCATATAAATTGCATGGATTGTGTGTCAAAGTTTGCTTAACAAACGACGTAAGAAACGAGACTGTAGATTCTATAGGTCACGATATATTTGCTCTCATATGGACATGTGATTGATTTGACAAAGCTGACCCTTGTATTTCTTGAGACTTGGATGCTTCTGCATCTAATTTCGATACGGAACTCGACATCATCATATAAATTGCATGGATTGTGTGTCAAAGTTTGCTTAACAAACGACGTAGGAAACGAGACTGTAGATTCTATAGGTCACGATATATTTGCTCTCATATGGACATGTGATTGATTTGACAAAGCTGACCCTTGTATTTCGTGATACTTGGATGCTTCTGCATCTAATTTCGATACGGAACTCGACATCATCATATAAATTGCATGGATTGTGTGCAAAGTTTGCTTAACAAACGACGTAAGAAACGAGACTGTAGATTCTATAGGTCACGATATATTTGCTCTCATATGGACATGTGATTGATTTGACAAAGCTGACCCTTGTATTTCGTGATACTTGGATGCTTCTGCATCTAATTTCGATTCGGAACTCGACATCATCATATAAATTGCATGGATTGTGTGTCAAAGTTTGCTTAACAAACGACGTAAGAAACGAGGCTGTAGATTCTATAGGTCACGATATATTTGCTCTCGTATGGACATGTGATTGATTTGACAAAGCTGACCTTTGTATTTCGTGAGACTTGGATGCTTCTGCATCTAATTTCGATACGGAACTCGACATCATCATATAAATTGCATGGATTGTGTGTCAAAGTTTGCTTAACAAACGACGTAAGAAACGAGACTGTAGATTCTATAGGTCACGATATATTTGCTCTCATATGGACATGTGATTGATTTGACAAAGCTGACCCTTGTAGTTCGTGATACTTGGATGCTTCTGCATCTAATTTCGATACGGAACTCGACATCATCATATAAATTGCATGGATTGTGTGTCAAAGTTTGCTTAACAAACGACGTAAGAAACGAGACTGTAGATTCTATAGGTCACGATATATTTGCTCTCATATGGACATGTGATTGATTTGACAAAGCTGACCCTTGTATTTCGTGATACTTGGATGCTTCTGCATCTAATTTCGATTCGGAACTCGACATCATCATATAAATTGCATGGATTGTGTGTCAAAGTTTGCTTAACAAACGACGTAAGAAACGAGACTGTAGATTCTATAGGTCACGATATATTTGCTCTCATATGGACATGTGATTGATTTGACAAAGCTGACCCTTGTATTTCGTGATACTTGGATGCTTCTGCATCTAATTTCGATACGGAACTCGACATCATCATATAAATTGCATGGATTGTGTGTCAAAGTTTGCTTAACAAACGGCGTAAGAAACGAGACTGTAGATTCTATAGGTGACGATATATTTGCTCTCATATGGACATGTGATTGATTTGACAAAGCTGACCTTTGTATTTCGTGAGACTTGGATGCTTCTGCATCTAATTTCGATTCGGAACTCGACATCATCATATAAATTGCATGGATTGTGTGTCAAAGTTTGCTTAACAAACGACGTAAGAAACGAGACTGTAGATTCTATAGGTCACGATATATTTGCTCTCATATGGACATGTGATTGATTTGACAAAGCTGACCCTTGTATTTCGTGATACTTGGATGCTTCTGCATCTAATTTCGATACGGAACTCGACATCATCATATAAATTGCATGGATTGGGTGTCAAAGTTTGCTTAACAAACGGCGTAAGAAACGAGACTGTAGATTCTATAGGTGACGATATATTTGCTCTCATATGGACATGTGATTGATTTGACAAAGCTGCCCTTTGTATTTCGTGAGACTTGGATGCTTCTGCATCTAATTTCGACTCGGATTTCGACATCATCATATAAATTGCATGGATTGTGTGTCAAAGTTTGCTTAACAAACGACGTAAGAAACGAGACTGTAGATTCTATAGGTCACGAAATATTTGCTCTCATATGGACATGTGATTGATTTGACAAAGCTGACCCTTGTATTTCTTGAGACTTGGATGCGTCTGCATCTAATTTCGATACGGAAATCGACATCATCATATAAATTGCATGGATTGTGTGTCAAAGTTTGCTTAACAAACGACGTAAGAAACGAGACTGTAGATTCTATAGGTGACGATATATTTGCTCTCATATGGACATGTGATTGATTTGACAAAGCTGACCCTTGTATTTCTTGAGACTTGGATGCTTCTGCATCTAATTTCGATACGGAACTCGACATCATTATATAAATTGCATGGATTGTGTGTCAAAGTTTGCTTAACAAACGACGTAAGAAACGAGACTGTAGATTCTATAGGTCACGATATATTTGCTCTCATATGGACATGTGATTGATTTGACAAAGCTGACCCTTGTATTTCGTGATACTTGGATGCTTCTGCATCTAATTTCGATACGGAACTCGACATCATCATATAAATTGCATGGATTGTGTGTCAAAGTTTGCTTAACAAACGGCGTAAGAAACGAGACTGTAGATTCTATAGGTGACGATATATTTGCTCTCATATGGACATGTGATTGATTTGACAAAGCTGACCTTTGTATTTCGTGAGACTTGGATGCTTCTGCATCTAATTTCGATTCGGAACTCGACATCATCATATAAATTGCATGGATTGTGTGTCAAAGTTTGCTTAACAAACGACGTAAGAAACGAGACTGTAGATTCTATAGGTCACGATATATTTGCTCTCATATGGACATGTGATTGATTTGACAAAGCTGACCCTTGTATTTCGTGATACTTGGATGCTTCTGCATCTAATTTCGATACGGAACTCGACATCATCATATAAATTGCATGGATTGTGTGTCAAAGTTTGCTTAACAAACGGCGTAAGAAACGAGACTGTAGATTCTATAGGTGACGATATATTTGCTCTCATATGGACATGTGATTGATTTGACAAAGCTGCCCTTTGTATTTCGTGAGACTTGGATGCTTCTGCATCTAATTTCGATTCGGATTTCGACATCATCATATAAATTGCATGGATTGTGTGTCAAAGTTTGCTTAACAAACGACGTAAGAAACGAGACTGTAGATTCTATAGGTCACGATATATTTGCTCTCATATGGACATGTGATTGTTTTGACAAAGCTGACCCTTGTATTTCTTGAGACTTGGATGCTTCTGCATCTAATTTCGATACGGAACTCGACATCATCATATAAATTGCATGGATTGTGTGTCAAAGTTTGCTTAACAAACGACGTAAGAAACGAGACTGTAGATTCTATAGGTCACGATATATTTGCTCTCATATGGACATGTGATTGATTTGACAAAGCTGACCCTTGTATTTCGTGATACTTGGATGCTTCTGCATCTAATTTCGATACGGAACTCGACATCATCATATAAATTGCATGGATTGTGTGTCAAAGTTTGCTTAACAAACGACGTAAGAAACGAGACTGTAGATTCTATAGGTCACGATATATTTGCTCTCATATGGACATGTGATTGATTTGACAAAGCTGACCCTTGTAATTCGTGATACTTGGATGCTTCTGCATCTAATTTCGATTCGGAACTCGACATCATCATATAAATTGCATGGATTGTGTGTCAAAGTTTGCTTAACAAACGACGTAAGAAACGAGGCTGTAGATTCTATGGGTCACGATATATTTGCTCTCATATGGACATGTGATTGATTTGACAAAGCTGACCTTTGTATTTCGTGAGACTTGGCGATATATTTGCTCTCATATGGACATGTGATTGATTTGACAAAGCTGCCCTTTGTATTTCGTTTTTTTTTTTTTTTTTAATTTAATTTTATTAATGCCTTCTATCAAGTAATGATATTTACATTATTCTTAGCTTACTATGATTTATAAGTGATTCTTATAGGTTCACCCAGTGGTTCGCCTATATAACATTCAGATGTTTATTACAGATTATTATTATTATTATTATTATTATTATTATTATTATTATTATTATTATTATTATTATTATTATTATTATTATTATTATTATTATTATTATTATTATTATTATTATTATTATTATTATTATTATTATTATTATTATTATTATTTATTTTTTTTTTTTTTTTTATAATATATGTATGTATTTTTATGTTTGATGTTTCATAAAAGGTCTTGTGGGGCTCTCCTTCTTAGTCTTGAAAATGTTTCTACATTAGTCATTAGACTTGTTGCTAGGGGGTTTGGATGCATTTCTAATCTTTTTTTGTAATTTATCAATTGGTGTGTTATTTCATCTCTGACATTTCTTATATCCAGTTCTTCATGTAAACGTCTATTAGTAATGTAGTACGGGGCACCAGTAATTTTTCGTAATGTTTTTGCTTGAAATTGTTCTAATGTTTTGATTGATGTATTGGTTGCGGTTCCCCAAAGCTGAATGCCGTAAGTCCAAATTGGTTTGATAATGCACTTGTAAATAAGTAGCTTATTTTCAAGTGACATTTTTGAATTTTGTCCAATGAGAAAGTTCATTTTGTTGACTTGAATATCCAAAGCTTTTCTTTTTGTTTTGATATGAGTTTTCCAACTAAGTTTTTTATCTAGGTACATGCCCAAGTATTTGACCTCACTTTTCTTTGGAAGTTCAATTTGATTTATTTGGACTGGAGGACAGCTTCCGTGATTGAGTGTGAATGTAACATGTGTTGATTTGGTTTCGTTGGCTTTTATACGCCACCTCTTTAGCCAGTTACTAAGTGTACCTAGGTAATTTTGAAGTAACTCACTTGCCACTGACGGATTTTTATCCACGGCAAGAACAGCAGTGTCGTCGGCGAATGTACCGATAACTGTAGTATCAGATTGCGGAATGTCAGCTGTGAAAAGTAGGTACAATATTGGTCCCATAACGCTGCCTTGGGGAACACCGGCTCTGATGGTTTTTAATGAACTCATTTCATTTGTCTCATGAACATAGAAGAATCTGTTCTGTATATATGATTTGATAAATAAGAAATAGTTTATAGGAAGGAGACTTTTAATTTTATATAGTAATCCATCATGCCACACTTTGTCAAAGGCTTGTGCAATGTCCAAAAATGCAGAAGTACAATATTTCTTTGATTCAAATGCAGAATTAATTGTTTCTACCAGACGGTGAATTTGTTCTATTGTTCCGTGTTTTTTTCGGAAACCAAATTGATGAGGTGGAATTATTTTTTTATCTTCAATGATTGGCATTAGTCTTTTGAGAAACAATGATTCCAAAACTTTGGAGAGAATGGGAAGTAAACTAATTGGTCTATAAGAAGTCACTTGATCAACTGGTTTACCAGGCTTTTGAATCATAGAAATTTGGGCCACTTTCCATTGTGGTGGAACAAAGTTACGGGTTAAACAAGCGTTAAAGACATAAGTAATTAGATTTATACCTTCTTGTGGGAGCTCTTTCAGTACTTTTGGTGTAATTAAATCATAGCCAGGAGCTTTGGCTGTTTTCAGATTCTTTATCGCTTGTGAAACTTCAATTTTTGTAAACTTTTTTATAGGTAGATCAAGTTGGTATGTTTGATTTAGAAAAGTTTCAATATAAGGTGGAGTTTTTTCAGTACTATTGGGCGTAAAAACATCGTACAAGTAATTGGCAAACGTGGCAGCCTTTTCCGAGTTACTTTTCGTCCAGCTGTTGTCACTCTTCCGAATTGGGTAGTTCGTGTTTTGTTGATGTTTGGTCCTCTTCGATATTTTCCATAGAGAATAATCTGATGAACTAGTTGGCCCCAAGTTCCGAATCTCTTGCTCGATTTGCCTGTCATTTAGAGTTTTTAGTAGTTTTTTAAGTTCTGATGTAGCTGTGTTTAGAGTACGTTTATCTTCAGGTGACTTGGTTTGCTGCCACCGCTTTTTAGCCTTTCTTTTTTCAGATATTTTTTTACGAACTGAGTTCGGAACTGTTGGTGTATTTTTGAAACTTTTTTCGGGGGTGGAGTTCCATGAAGCGTTCTGTATAACATATACAAGATGTTCAATACTCTCCGTGATTTCCTCCTCTGTTTTTAGAGATAGCTTTGGGTTTAAATTTTTACTAACAAGATAACGAAAGTAATGCCAGTTTGTTCTCTTATTGTGTAGTTTGCATTTTTGGTACTGTTCAATCTGATGTGGTATGCAATGTCAGGAATACTGGAGAGTGATCAGACGATAACTCATAGCTAGTTAGACAGGTTACAGAAGTTTCTGGAATACCCTTAGAGACACAAAAATCTATAAGATCCGGTGCCTTATTTTGGTCAGTGGGCCAATATGTAGGAGAGTTTGGTGAAATCGTACTTAGATTCAGCTCTTGTATAGCAAAATACAATTGCCTACCTTTGGGAGTAGTGAGTCGAGACCCCCAAAGAGTGTGTTTTGCGTTGTAATCTCCGCACGCAATGAACTTGTTGCCAAGAGTATTGAAGTAACTAATATATTGTTCTTTCGTTATGTTATGCCTTGGTGGACTGTAAAGTGATGATACTGTTAATGGACCTTGCGCACTTTGTACAGCAATATTTGTAGCCTGTATTTCATTTGTACAATAGTGAGTACCTTGGTGGTGTTTTATGGTTTCACTTATTATAATACCTGATCCACCTCTTGCTTTCCCACTTGGGTGCATAACATGGTAGAAATTATATTTGGGAACAGAAAAATGGTGTTTCTGGGTAAAGTGTGTTTCTGATATAAGGAGTATATCAACTTTGTTTGACAAGAGAAAGTTTTTTATTTCCAAGGAATGCTGTGACAAACCATTTGCATTCCAAAAAACTATTTTAGATAATCCATTTGTTTAATTATTTGGGAGTTTTTGTGCAATGTTTGCAATAAGGTTTGTCATTTGATGCATTAACATATTTAGACTACTTAGCATTTGATGAATATCGGCCAGAGTATTAGAGGGCTGTGAATGGGCTTGGTTATCAGGAGTTGGTTGATTTTTCTGTTGTTGAGCCTCACTTCTGGTTACATTGGAGTATGGGATACCCTCTGTGCGTAGTCTTGGGTTGGCTGGAGGTTGGGCTTCTTTATTTTGGTCTTCTCTAGATTTTCTTACTGAAGGATAGTGATGAGTGTATATTTGTTTGTATACCGAGCATCCTTTGTAATTTGCTGGATGATTGCCGTTGCAAAGAGCACACTTTACGTCATTTGCCCAATTTTTCCGGTGGCACATCTTAGTTTCATGGTTTCCTGCACATTTGACACAAACAGGTGTTTTCCGACAATACGATTTTGTGTGTCCGTATTGTTGGCAGTTGGAACATTGTGGAATAAATTGCATGGATTGTGTGTCAAAGTTTGCTTAACAAACGACGTAAGAAACGAGACTGTAGATTCTATAGGTCACGATATATTTGCTCTCATATGGACATGTGATTGATTTGACAAAGCTGACCCTTGTATTTCTTGAGACTTGGATGCTTCTGCATCTAATTTCGATACGGAACTCGACATCATCATATAAATTGCATGGATTGTGTGTCAAAGTTTGCTTAACAAACGACGTAGGAAACGAGACTGTAGATTCTATAGGTCACGATATATTTGCTCTCATATGGACATGTGATTGATTTGACAAAGCTGACCCTTGTATTTCGTGATACTTGGATGCTTCTGCATCTAATTTCGATACGGAACTCGACATCATCATATAAATTGCATGGATTGTGTGCAAAGTTTGCTTAACAAACGACGTAAGAAACGAGACTGTAGATTCTATAGGTCACGATATATTTGCTCTCATATGGACATGTGATTGATTTGACAAAGCTGACCCTTGTATTTCGTGATACTTGGATGCTTCTGCATCTAATTTCGTTTCGGAACTCGACATCATCATATAAATTGCATGGATTGTGTGTCAAAGTCTGCTTAACAAACGACGTAAGAAACGAGGCTGTAGATTCTATAGGTCACGATATATTTGCTCTCGTATGGACATGTGATTGATTTGACAAAGCTGACCTTTGTATTTCGTGAGACTTGGATGCTTCTGCATCTAATTTCGATACGGAACTCGACATCATCATATAAATTGCATGGATTGTGTGTCAAAGTTTGCTTAACAAACGACGTAAGAAACGAGACTGTAGATTCTATAGGTCACGATATATTTGCTCTCATATGGACATGTGATTGATTTGACAAAGCTGACCCTTGTAGTTCGTGATACTTGGATGCTTCTGCATCTAATTTCGATACGGAACTCGACATCATCATATAAATTGCACGGATTGTGTGTCAAAGTTTGCTTAACAAACGACGTAAGAAACGAGACTGTAGATTCTATAGGTCACGATATATTTGCTCTCATATGGACATGTGATTGATTTGACAAAGCTGACCCTTGTATTTCGTGATACTTGGATGCTTCTGCATCTAATTTCGATTCGGAACTCGACATCATCATATAAATTGCATGGATTGTGTGTCAAAGTTTGCTTAACAAACGACGTAAGAAACGAGACTGTAGATTCTATAGGTCACGATATATTTGCTCTCATATGGACATGTGATTGATTTGACAAAGCTGACCCTTGTATTTCGTGATACTTGGATGCTTCTGCATCTAATTTCGATACGGAACTCGACATCATCATATAAATTGCATGGATTGTGTGTCAAAGTTTGCTTAACAAACGGCGTAAGAAACGAGACTGTAGATTCTATAGGTGACGATATATTTGCTCTCATATGGACATGTGATTGATTTGACAAAGCTGACCTTTGTATTTCGTGAGACTTGGATGCTTCTGCATCTAATTTCGATTCGGAACTCGACATCATCATATAAATTGCATGGATTGTGTGTCAAAGTTTGCTTAACAAACGACGTAAGAAACGAGACTGTAGATTCTATAGGTCACGATATATTTGCTCTCATATGGACATGTGATTGATTTGACAAAGCTGACCCTTGTATTTCGTGATACTTGGATGCTTCTGCATCTAATTTCGATACGGAACTCGACATCATCATATAAATGCATGGATTGGGTGTCAAAGTTTGCTTAACAAACGGCGTAAGAAACGAGACTGTAGTTTCTATAGGTGACGATATATTTGCTCTCATATGGACATGTGATTGATTTGACAAAGCTGCCCTTTGTATTTCGTGAGACTTGGATGCTTCTGCATCTAATTTCGACTCGGATTTCGACATCATCATATAAATTGCATGGATTGTGTGTCAAAGTTTGCTTAACAAACGACGTAAGAAACGAGACTGTAGATTCTATAGGTCACGAAATATTTGCTCTCATATGGACATGTGATTGATTTGACAAAGCTGACCCTTGTATTTCTTGAGACTTGGATGCGTCTGCATCTAATTTCGATACGGAAATCGACATCATCATATAAATTGCATGGATTGTGTGTCAAAGTTTGCTTAACAAACGACGTAAGAAACGAGACTGTAGATTCTATAGGTGACGATATATTTGCTCTCATATGGACATGTGATTGATTTGACAAAGCTGACCCTTGTATTTCTTGAGACTTGGATGCTTCTGCATCTAATTTCGATACGGAACTCGACATCATTATATAAATTGCATGGATTGTGTGTCAAAGTTTGCTTAACAAACGACGTAAGAAACGAGACTGTAGATTCTATAGGTCACGATATATTTGCTCTCATATGGACATGTGATTGATTTGACAAAGCTGACCCTTGTATTTCGTGATACTTGGATGCTTCTGCATCTAATTTCGATACGGAACTCGACATCATCATATAAATTGCATGGATTGTGTGTCAAAGTTTGCTTAACAAACGGCGTAAGAAACGAGACTGTAGATTCTATAGGTGACGATATATTTGCTCTCATATGGACATGTGATTGATTTGACAAAGCTGACCTTTGTATTTCGTGAGACTTGGATGCTTCTGCATCTAATTTCGATTCGGAACTCGACATCATCATATAAATTGCATGGATTGTGTGTCAAAGTTTGCTTAACAAACGACGTAAGAAACGAGACTGTAGATTCTATAGGTCACGATATATTTGCTCTCATATGGACATGTGATTGATTTGACAAAGCTGACCCTTGTATTTCGTGATACTTGGATGCTTCTGCATCTAATTTCGATACGGAACTCGACATCATCATATAAATTGCATGGATTGTGTGTCAAAGTTTGCTTAACAAACGGCGTAAGAAACGAGACTGTAGATTCTATAGGTGACGATATATTTGCTCTCATATGGACATGTGATTGATTTGACAAAGCTGCCCTTTGTATTTCGTGAGACTTGGATGCTTCTGCATCTAATTTCGATTCGGATTTCGACATCATCATATAAATTGCATGGATTGTGTGTCAAAGTTTGCTTAACAAACGACGTAAGAAACGAGACTGTAGATTCTATAGGTCACGATATATTTGCTCTCATATGGACATGTGATTGTTTTGACAAAGCTGACCCTTGTATTTCTTGAGACTTGGATGCTTCTGCATCTAATTTCGATACGGAACTCGACATCATCATATAAATTGCATGGATTGTGTGTCAAAGTTTGCTTAACAAACGACGTAAGAAACGAGACTGTAGATTCTATAGGTCACGATATATTTGCTCTCATATGGACATGTGATTGATTTGACAAAGCTGACCCTTGTATTTCGTGATACTTGGATGCTTCTGCATCTAATTTCGATACGGAACTCGACATCATCATATAAATTGCATGGATTGTGTGTCAAAGTTTGCTTAACAAACGACGTAAGAAACGAGACTGTAGATTCTATAGGTCACGATATATTTGCTCTCATATGGACATGTGATTGATTTGACAAAGCTGACCCTTGTAATTCGTGATACTTGGATGCTTCTGCATCTAATTTCGATTCGGAACTCGACATCATCATATAAATTGCATGGATTGTGTGTCAAAGTTTGCTTAACAAACGACGTAAGAAACGAGGCTGTAGATTCTATGGGTCACGATATATTTGCTCTCATATGGACATGTGATTGATTTGACAAAGCTGACCTTTGTATTTCGTGAGACTTGGCGATATATTTGCTCTCATATGGACATGTGATTGATTTGACAAAGCTGACCTTTGTATTTCGTGAGACTTGGATGCTTCTGCATCTAATTTCGATTCGGAACTCGACATCATCATATAAATTGCATGGATTGTGTGTCAAAGTTTGCTTAACAAACGACGTAAGAAACGAGACTGTAGATTCTATAGGTCACGATATATTTGCTCTCATATGGACATGTGATTGATTTGACAAAGCTGACCCTTGTATTTCGTGATACTTGGATGCTTCTGCATCTAATTTCGATACGGAACTCGACATCATCATATAAATTGCATGGATTGTGTGTCAAAGTTTGCTTAACAAACGGCGTAAGAAACGAGACTGTAGATTCTATAGGTGACGATATATTTGCTCTCATAAGACATGTGATTGATTTGACAAAGCTGCCCTTTGTATTTCGTGAGACTTGGATGCTTCTGCATCTAATTTCGATTCGGATTTCGACATCATCATATAAATTGCATGGATTGTGTGTCAAAGTTTGCTTAACAAACGACGTAAGAAACGAGACTGTAGATTCTATAGGTCACGATATATTTGCTCTCATATGGACATGTGATTGATTTGACAAAGCTGACCCTTGTATTTCTTGAGACTTGGATGCTTCTGCATCTAATTTCGATTCGGATTTCGACATCATCATATAAATTGCATGGATTGTGTGTCAAAGTTTGCTTAACAAACGACGTAAGAAACGAGACTGTAGATTCTATAGGTCACGATATATTTGCTCTCATATGGACATGTGATTGATTTGACAAAGCTGACCCTTGTATTTCTTGAGACTTGGATGCTTCTGCATCTAATTTCGATACGGAACTCGACATCATCATATAAATTGCATGGATTGTGTGTCAAAGTTTGCTTAACAAACGACGTAAGAAACGAGACTGTAGATTCTATAGGTCACGATATATTTGCTCTCATATGGACATGTGATTGATTTGACAAAGCTGACCCTTGTATTTCGTGATACTTGGATGCTTCTGCATCTAATTTCGATTCGGAACTCGACATCATCATATAAATTGCATGGATTGTGTGTCAAAGTTTGCTTAACAAACGACGTAAGAAACGAGGCTGTAGATTCTATGGGTCACGATATATTTGCTCTCATATGGACATGTGATTGATTTGACAAAGCTGACTGTTTAAAGGTTGCCTAGTTTGACAACCCCGGAGAAAGTCATATATGAGATGGGCCAATCTCCTAACCCAAGGGTCCGACTTGAGTATGTAAATAGTACGTATAAGTTTACTTACTCTGTGGGCCAACTATGTGCGATGTCGCTGGGACAACTCTTACATGAATATCGTCTCCACTGCTCCTGAGTAAGCACTAGACACCAAACTATATCTGTGATCCACGAGCAAGATTTTATCACGCCAGCGTCAACTTCACAACAACCGCCTATTTCCCAATAAAAATTTCTTCACACTATTGCCACTAACTGGTTATACAGCACTCGCCTCCGTCGTGTAAATCTCTGAATTATGCCTCAATGAGTAAGGCCCAATATGACATCAACATTCGTTTATTAATTAATACCACAATCATCAGCGTTTTTCTAATCTTATTATTGACACCAGAACCTTCACTTTTCTCTGTTTGTTATTTGTAATAAGAATGCTTCTTCTAAAATTGTCTGCCACTTCACGCCACAAGAAAATAAAACACTTGTTTAGCCTTCAAATGATTTCAATCAGAATGTTTTATTTCTCCAAAATTTCTGTTTTGCAAGCCCAAGGGCTAGCGGGACAATATACATACATACATATTTTGCAATAGACAGCGGCAGAACTAAAGCAGAGGCACAGAGGAACAAGCATAGAAAAATGCACTCAAACGTACATATATATGTACGTCAGTACATATGTGCGTACATGCTTTAATTCGATCGTTCGCGGAGTCAAAATTACAACAACAACACAACGTCTATTTACTCTCTCTGTTGGGCGAATTCAACGGACATAGCAGAAAGAATAATAACAAAAAACCCAAATTGCATTAGGGTGCCTCTTGTTGTGTTGTAAATAATAATTTAAAATATATGGAAAACATTTTTGGCTTTACAGACTGGAATTAATATTTATACAAATAATGAAGAAAACATTACTGAATAAATGAAGCAATATACGAAAATTAATTCATAGGAATAAACTAACTTAAAATATTAAATTTTTATGCAAAAATAAGTATGTTTTGAGTGTCCCTGGGGACAGAACTAATATATTAAAATGAACCAATTAAGGCTTCAAAAGACTTAACATGCCGGGCCCCATTGAAACCCCTGGTTTCAATCAAACGTTACTATTGAGGAAGAACGGCTAGTTTTGCCACAGGACGTTTTAATATTGAATGTGGCGTCTGGACTTCAGCAACTCGAGCAAACCCATCTGTCCCTGGGACAATGTTGATGACACGGCCAACGATCCATTTCATTGGAGGCACATTGTCTTCATGAACAACAACAAGATCGTTAAGTTGAAGATTTCTTTGCGGTTTCTGCCACCGGTAGCGATTTTGCAGCTGAGCAAGATATTCGGTATGCCACCTGCGCCAGAAATGTGCCTTAATAGCGGAGATTCTTTGCCAGTGTTGAAGATGAGAAACATCGCAGTCGTAATTCATCTTCTCAGGAATAGATTGCAAGGGACAACCAATTAATAAGTGACCTGGAGTAAGGGCTTCCAAATCGTTGGGATCCGTCGATAACGTGCCAATAGGTCGAGAATTTAAAATTGCCTCTATTTCTGCAAGAACAGTAGAAAGTTCTTCAAACGTGAGGCGTGCATTTGGAAGCGTTCGAAACAAATGACCTTTAGACGACTTGACGGCAGCTTCCCACAAACCACCAAAATGTGGTGCCCTGGGAGGAATAAAAGAAAATTCGATGAATTTTGTTGAGGCATATTCTGCAATGGCTGCCTTATTCGCTTCTTCGTGGAAGTGCTTATGGAAATCATTTAATTTTGTCGCCGCGCCAACAAAATTAGTCGCATTATCACAATATATTTTGGAAGGAAGGCCCCTGCGACCAATAAATCGCTTAAGTGCTGCTATGAAAGCATCGCTGGACAAGTCTGATACAGCTTCCAAATGGACGGCCTTTGTGGCGAAGCAAACGAAGACTGCGACATAAGATTTATAAGGAGCTTTTCCTCGAACTCTTAGGTACGTCGGTACAGGGCCAGCAAAATCAACTCCAACAATTTGAAACGGCCTTGAACCAGTTACTCTATCCTTGGGTAAGTTGCCCATGATCTGAGAAAGTAATTTTGGTTTGTATCTGGAGCAATGTATGCACTGATGAACCACTTGGCGAGCCAAAGAACGACAGTTGACAATCCAAAATTGTTGTTGAACTATGGAAACCAAGGCCCTGGGACCAGCATGGTAGTTGGATCGATGTATATGAATTACCATGACTTTGACAAATTGATCGGTTTTGGGCAAGAGTAATGGAAACTTCATCTCTTCTGTTAACTCAGAATTCAATAATCGGCCACCAACTCGTATAAGTGGCACCCCAGAAACTTCGTCTATAAATGGAGCCAATGATGACAGCTTGCCAGAGATAGAACTATGTTTTGATATTTCAAGAAACTCTTCCGAAAAATAGTGCTGCTGAATGAACCAGACAATCCTGTGCAGAGAATGTTTCAATTCATCTGGCGTGATAGCGGGCAAGTGGAGCAATTTCCTTGAACGAAAGCGAAACATATATGAAAAAATTCTGAGACATTTTAAATAATTACTGTATTTATGGACAGCTTTCAGAACGTAGGGAATCTCTTCCTTTGTTGTCACAAACGTTGTTTTACGTCTTTCCAGTTCCACATCTGTTTCACTAAGACTTGGGCCAGAATGATTTGGCCAATCGGTATTTGGACCCATGAGGAAAGAAGGACCTTTGAGCCAAAAGGATTCCAGCAGATCGGAGACAGAGCAACCTCTTGATACTAGATCAGCCGGATTTGGTCAGTAGGAACATACCTCCAACATACATCAGGGCAAGTTTCTTGAATATCTGCCACTCGATTACCCACGAAGGTTGACAGCGTCGAAGAATGAGACTTTATCCAATGGAGGGTAATCTGAGAATCTGACCAGAAGAAGATTTTGGAAATCGGAACATTGAAAAACGGCTTTAGTTGGTTCCAGAAAGTTGCGAGCAAGTGTGCAGCGCATAGTTCAAGTCGAGGCAGTGTTCTTGACTTTAAAGGCGCAACTCTGGATTTCGATGTTACCAAACGAATTGCTACGTTACCATACGCATCCTCACAACGAAAATAGTAGCAGCACCCATATGCTTTAGTAGAAGCATCTCCGAATCCGTGAAGTTGGACATCAATGGAATTTGGCAAGAGAATGTATCTAGGAAATTGCACCTGGGACAGATTATGAAAATCGGCCAAAATGACTTGCCATGCCGAGTCAATTTCTTGGGGAACGGATTCATCCCAATCACACTTGATAATCCAAAGACGTTGGAGTAAGATTTTCGCCTTGATGATAATAGGACTTATTAAACCCATAGGGTCAAAGAGCGTTGACGTCAGAGAAAGAATGTTCCTTTTCGTATTATGCGAATAAGTCTTCGATGGCCGAAACTCAAACTGGAATGTGTCATCATTTGAGTGCCATGTCATACCCAATGTACTGGTGACGTCATCTGCAAGTTTCATTTCCTTAATTCCATCTTCGTATGATGTGACTTCTGGACAATTACTATGCCATTTAGAGAGTGCAAATTTCGAGAAAGATAAAATTTCTGATACTTCTTTTTTAATGCGTTGTAACGAGCCAATGTCATCTGCCCCAGTGACCATATCGTCTACATAGAAGTCATTAGCGACAACTGACTTCCCAACTATATAATCCTTTGGAAAACGCTCCGCGGCATAGTGTAAACTTCGGATTGCCAGATATGGGGCCGAAGCAGTTCCGTAGGTAACGGTGTTGAGACAAAATGTTTGCACAGGTTGCGTAGAATTATCTCGCCAAAGGATTAGCTGTAGTTTTCTGTCTTCAGGGTGAACCATAACCTGCCGATACATTTTAACTATATCAGCTGTCAATCCATAGCGATGGCATCTGAAACGAAGCAATGTTATGAGTAAAGTGTTTTGTATTGTTGGACCAACCATCATTATTTCATTTAGTGACACCTGCGAGGAAGTACGACATGATGCGTCGAAAACCACACGAAGCTTCGTTGAGACACTGGTTGGTCGAAGAACACAGTGATGTGGTATATAGTAATTGGGAAATGAAATATCAGTATCATCAACTTGAGACATATGACCCAGTTCTTCATATTCTTTAAGGAATTGGGAGTAACTTTCCTTTAACTCTGGATTTTTATTCAATTTTCGTTCTATGGAGAAGAAACGACGCAAAGCAATGTCTCTTGAATCGCCAAGCCTATTCGGATCGTCTTTAAGCGGTAATTTCACAATTATTCGACCATCGGATTGAACAGTTATTGTTTTTAAGAAATGTTGTTCGCATTCTTGCTGTTCCTGAGACAAAATTTGACGTTTATCTTCAACTGCTTCCATTTTCCAAAGCATTTCAACGTTTTTGTTAAGCTCTTCCAAAATACTATCATTTTTTACAACGGCGTAGGTTGATTTATGTTCTGATGACGTACTTCTACTTATATACTTCCCTGAGACAATCCAACCTAGGAGGGTTTTTTGTAAGGTGGGCAAGTGTTCTCCAAGTCTAATTTGACCAACAGATAAGAGGGTAAAAAATGACTCTGCGCCAAGTAACATATCAATTCCTTTTCTACGGTGAAATTCGGGGTCTGCTAGCTCTATGTTAGAGGGCAAATTGAAATCATTTATTGAAATGTTTTCGTCTGGATGATAACCAGTAATGTTGCGAGAGACAAGAAATTCCAGAGACATGCTGAAGTTATTCAAGCGAGAACGGATTGTAGTTTGTGTTTTATGAGCGACTTTCAACTTAGCAGAGCCAACTCCAGAAATGTCTGCCGAACTTGAACATTTCTTCAGATTGAGAGACCTGCAGAGACCTTCGCTCATAAAATTCACTTGAGAACATGAGTCAAGAAGTGCACGTCCAAGTTTATATTTTCCCTCAGAGTCACGAACCAAAACTAATGCAGTAGCCAGGATTACATTACTCACTTGAGGGTTGGGTTTGTTTTCGAAAGTGCCATGCGAGGCAGCAGAGGAAGTTGATGGTTCTTCTTCTCTAGAGAAAGACGACTCTGGTTGCTTATGTAAAAGCGAATGATGTCGTTGTTTACAGAATCGGCATGAATACTTCGAAGGACATTGTATGTAACTATGCCCCTTTGATAAACAGTTCAGACAAAGATTCTGTTTTTTTGGCGTATTCCATCCGTTGGTTGGGAGTTAAAACGATGAATCGTTGACAGGTTGAAATCATATGGCCTGATTTTGAGCAATGGTTGCACATGAAATCATGAGGCATGTTTTTTGTTACAAATGAATGTTGTTTATTATTACTATGAGAGTAATTTGTTGTTGGGTTAGCAGTGATTTGTTTCGATGACCGTCGGCACTGCGCGTCCAGTTGTTGGCAACGTTTGTCCAACATGGAACAACATTCAGCCCAAGAGGGCAATTTGGAATAATCAATGAACTCATCCCAACGCGTTTTGGTTTCTGAGTCCACTTTGCTCATCGCGAGATGAATTATAAAAGCATCGCAGATCTGTTCAAATGAACCAAGAGATTTCAGTGAACTATACAGCGCAGAAATTGTGTCCACAATGTGGCGTAATTGTTTCGGGACAGGCTTATTGGATTTCGGAAGGTCGAACATAGACGTCACGTTTTCGAGGAAGATGAGTGTGTCGTTGTCGTATCGCTCTTTCAATCTTTTAAGTGCACTGGGATAGTTCTCATCAGTCACCTGAAATGCTTTAATAGTAGCAAGAGCTTCCCCACTGAGACAAGACAACAGATGATTAAACTTTTCTGATGTGGAAATATTTGGGTCATTATGAACCAAATTGTTAAAAGTATTTATAAAATTCTTGTATTCTAAATACTTTCCATCGAATTTGGGCAACTTAAGGCTGGGCAATCTACTAGATGGGGCTTGAGGCAATACAAAAGACTGTTCAGGCATGCTTGACCTTCTACCTTGCCCAATGAGAGTAAGAATTTTAGATTTAACACTGATATAGAGTTCATCGATTTCACCCCTGCCATTGTCTTTAGGGGACAAACGTTCGATTTGGTTTTGGTAGTAAGAGGCCTGCTTATAGTACGACTCAATAATACCTAACCTGCATTCCAATTCGGTAGTGGATAGCGAAGCATTGGATTCGATAACATTTTTTATTCTCGTCATACTTCCTTTTGATGAACCGCGCTGTTGTTTCAATTCATCAATAGTTGCTTCCCTTTGGGACACCTGATTTGACTCATCAGTCATTTTTAATTAATTATTTTATCCGAATATAATTTGTGCAAGTATAAATTGTCTCAACGACGAAAAAGTTACGCAACGAATTGTCTAAAGAGCAAGTTTGTATCCAAAAATGGAAAAACAAATTAGAAACTTTGATGAGAATGCTGTCTCACTCTAAATTTCGAATTCAGCAATTTGAAGCAACAAATTTGTCTCTTATAATTGGCTTTTTTATTTATGCAAAATGGCGGAAATGATGGCTGACGAGGAAAAGGCGGATACAATTTCCAGATGCACTTGGAAATAACAGCAATTTTATTTTTATGTTAAAAGGACACAAATGTCCTGTCACGGTCGCCAATGTTTAAAGGTTGCCTAGTTTGACAACCCCGGAGAAAGTCATATATGAGATGGGCCAATCTCCTAACCCAAGGGTCCGACTTGAGTATGTAAATAGTACGTATAAGTTTACTTACTCTGTGGGCCAACTATGTGCGATGTCGCTGGGACAACTCTTACATGAATATCGTCTCCACTGCTCCTGAGTAAGCACTAGACACCAAACTATATCTGTGATCCACGAGCAAGATTTTATCACGCCAGCGTCAACTTCACAACAACCGCCTATTTCCCAATAAAAATTTCTTCACACTATTGCCACTAACTGGTTATACAGCACTCGCCTCCGTCGTGTAAATCTCTGAATTATGCCTCAATGAGTAAGGCCCAATATGACATCAACATTCGTTTATTAATTAATACCACAATCATCAGCGTTTTTCTAATCTTATTATTGACACCAGAACCTTCACTTTTCTCTGTTTGTTATTTGTAATAAGAATGCTTCTTCTAAAATTGTCTGCCACTTCACGCCACAAGAAAATAAAACACTTGTTTAGCCTTCAAATGATTTCAATCAGAATGTTTTATTTCTCCAAAATTTCTGTTTTGCAAGCCCAAGGGCTAGCGGGACAATATACATACATACATATTTTGCAATAGACAGCGGCAGAACTAAAGCAGAGGCACAGAGGAACAAGCATAGAAAAATGCACTCAAACGTACATATATATGTACGTCAGTACATATGTGCGTACATGCTTTAATTCGATCGTTCGCGGAGTCAAAATTACAACAACAACACAACGTCTATTTACTCTCTCTGTTGGGCGAATTCAACGGACATAGCAGAAAGAATAATAACAAAAAACCCAAATTGCATTAGGGTGCCTCTTGTTGTGTTGTAAATAATAATTTAAAATATATGGAAAACATTTTTGGCTTTACAGACTGGAATTAATATTTATACAAATAATGAAGAAAACATTACTGAATAAATGAAGCAATATACGAAAATTAATTCATAGGAATAAACTAACTTAAAATATTAAATTTTTATGCAAAAATAAGTATGTTTTGAGTGTCCCTGGGGACAGAACTAATATATTAAAATGAACCAATTAAGGCTTCAAAAGACTTAACACTGACCTTTGTATTTCGTGAGACTTGGATGCTTCTGCATCTAATTTCGATACGGAACTCGACATCATCATATAAATTGCATGGATTGTGTGTCAAAGTTTGCTTAACAAACGACGTAAGAAACGAGACTGTAGATTCTATAGGTCACGATATATTTGCTCTCATATGGACATGTGACTGATTTGACAAAGCTGACCCTTGTATTTCGTGATACTTGGATGCTTCTGCATCTAATTTCGATACGGAACTCGACATCATCATATAATTTGCATGGATTGTGTGTCAAAGTTTGCTTAACAAACGACGTAAGAAACGAGACTGTAGATTCTATAGGTCACGATATATTTGCTCTCATATGGACATGTGATTGATTTGACAAAGCTGACCCTTGTATTTCGTGATACTTGGATGCTTCTGCATCTAATTTCGATTCGGAACTCGACATCATCATATAAATTGCATGGATTGTGTGTCAAAGTTTGCTTAACAAACGACGTAAGAAACTAGACTGTAGATTCTATAGGTCACGATATATTTGCTCTCATATGGACATGTGATTGATTTGACAAAGCTGACCCTTGTATTTCGTGATACTTGGATGCTTCTGCATCTAATTTCGATACGGAACTCGACATCATCATATAAATTGCATGGATTGTGTGTCAAAGTTTGCTTAACAAACGGCGTAAGAAACGAGACTGTAGATTCTATAGGTGACGATATATTTGCTCTCATATGGACATGTGATTGATTTGACAAAGCTGACCTTTGTATTTCGTGAGACTTGGATGCTTCTGCATCTAATTTCGATTCGGAACTCGACATCATCATATAAATTGCATGGATTGTGTGTCAAAGTTTGCTTAACAAACGACGTAAGAAACGAGACTGTAGATTCTATAGGTCACGATATATTTGCTCTCATATGGACATGTGATTGATTTGACAAAGCTGACCCTTGTATTTCGTGATACTTGGATGCTTCTGCATCTAATTTCGATACGGAACTCGACATCATCATATAAATTGCATGGATTGTGTGTCAAAGTTTGCTTAACAAACGGCGTAAGAAACGAGACTGTAGATTCTATAGGTGACGATATATTTGCTCTCATATGGACATGTGATTGATTTGACAAAGCTGCCCTTTGTATTTCGTGAGACTTGGATGCTTCTGCATCTAATTTCGATTCGGATTTCGACATCATCATATAAATTGCATGGATTGTGTGTCAAAGTTTGCTTAACAAACGACGTAAGAAACGAGACTGTAGATTCCATAGGTCACGATATATTTGCTCTCATATGGACATGTGATTGATTTGACAAAGCTGACCCTTGTATTTCTTGAGACTTGGATGCTTCTGCATCTAATTTCGATACGGAACTCGACATCATCATATAAATTGCATGGATTGTGTGTCAAAGTTTGCTTAACAAACGACGTAAGAAACGAGACTGTAGATTCTATAGGTGACGATATATTTGCTCTCATATGGACATGTGATTGATTTGACAAAGCTGACCCTTGTATTTCTTGAGACTTGGATGCTTCTGCATCTAATTTCGATACGGAACTCGACATCATTATATAAATTGCATGGATTGTGTGTCAAAGTTTGCTTAACAAACGACGTAAGAAACGAGACTGTAGATTCTATAGGTCACGATATATTTGCTCTCATATGGACATGTGATTGATTTGACAAAGCTGACCCTTGTATTTCGTGATACTTGGATGCTTCTGCATCTAATTTCGATACGGAACTCGACATCATCATATAAATTGCATGGATTGTGTGTCAAAGTTTGCTTAACAAACGGCGTAAGAAACGAGACTGTAGATTCTATAGGTGACGATATATTTGCTCTCATATGGACATGTGATTGATTTGACAAAGCTGACCTTTGTATTTCGTGAGACTTGGATGCTTCTGCATCTAATTTCGATTCGGAACTCGACATCATCATATAAATTGCATGGATTGTGTGTCAAAGTTTGCTTAACAAACGACGTAAGAAACGAGACTGTAGATTCTATAGGTCACGATATATTTGCTCTCATATGGACATGTGATTGATTTGACAAAGCTGACCCTTGTATTTCGTGATACTTGGATGCTTCTGCATCTAATTTCGATACGGAACTCGACATCATCATATAAATTGCATGGATTGTGTGTCAAAGTTTGCTTAACAAACGGCGTAAGAAACGAGACTGTAGATTCTATAGGTCACGATATATTTGCTCGCATATGGACATGTGATTGATTTGACAAAGCTGACCCTTGTATTTCGTGATACTTGGATGCTTCTGCATCTAATTTCGATACGGAACTCGACATCATCATATAAATTGCATGGATTGTGTGTCAAAGTTTGCTTAACAAACGACGTAAGAAACGAGACTGTAGATTCTATAGGTCACGATATATTTGCTCTCATATGGACATGTGATTGATTTGACAAAGCTGACCCTTGTATTTCGTGATACTTGGATGCTTCTGCATCTAATTTCGATTCGGAACTCGACATCATCATATAAATTGCATGGATTGTGTGTCAAAGTTTGCTTAACAAACGACGTAAGAAACGAGGCTGTAGATTCTATAGGTCACGATATATTTGCTCTCATATGGACATGTGATTGATTTGACAAAGCTGACCTTTGTATTTCGTGAGACTTGGATGCTTCTGCATCTAATTTCGATACGGAACTCGACATCATCATATAAATTGCATGGATTGTGTGTCAAAGTTTGCTTAACAAACGACGTAAGAAACGAGACTGTAGATTCTATAGGTCACGATATATTTGCTCTCATATGGACATGTGATTGATTTGACAAAGCTGACCCTTGTATTTCGTGATACTTGGATGCTTCTGCATCTAATTTCGATACAGAACTCGACATCATCATATAAATTGCATGGATTGTGTGTCAAAGTTTGCTTAACAAACGACGTAAGAAACGAGACTGTAGATTCTATAGGTCACGATATATTTGCTCTCATATGGACATGTGATTGATTTGACAAAGCTGACCCTTGTATTTCGTGATACTTGGATGCTTCTGCATCTAATTTCGATTCGGAACTCGACATCATCATATAAATTGCATGGATTGTGTGTCAAAGTTTGCTTAACAAACGACGTAAGAAACGAGACTGTAGATTCTATAGGTCACGATATATTTGCTCTCATATGGACATGTGATTGATTTGACAAAGCTGGCCCTTGTATTTCGTGATACTTGGATGCTTCTGCATCTAATTTCGATACGGAACTCGACATCATCATATAAATTGCATGGATTGTGTGTCAAAGTTTGCTTAACAAACGGCGTAAGAAACGAGACTGTAGATTCTATAGGTGACGATATATTTGCTCTCATATGGACATGTGATTGATTTGACAAAGCTGACCTTTGCATTTCGTGAGACTTGGATGCTTCTGCATCTAATTTCGATTCGGAACTCGACATCATCATATAAATTGCATGGATTGTGTGTCAAAGTTTGCTTAACAAACGACGTAAGAAACGAGACTGTAGATTCTATAGGTCACGATATATTTGCTCTCATATGGACATGTGATTGATTTGACAAAGCTGACCCTTGTATTTCGTGATACTTGGATGCTTCTGCATCTAATTTCGATACGGAACTCGACATCATCATATAAATTGCTTGGATTGTGTGTCAAAGTTTGCTTAACAAACGGCGTAAGAAACGAGACTGTAGATTCTATAGGTGACGATATATTTGCTCTCATATGGACATGTGATTGATTTGACAAAGCTGCCCTTTTTATTTCGTGAGACTTGGATGCTTCTGCATCTAATTTCGATTCGGATTTCGACATCATCATATAAATTGCATGGATTGTGTGTCAAAGTTTGCTTAACAAACGACGTAAGAAACGAGACTGTAGATTCTATAGGTCACGATATATTTGCTCTCATATGGACATGTGATTGATTTGACAAAGCTGACCCTTGTATTTCTTGAGACTTGGATGCTTCTGCATCTAATTTCGATACGGAACTCGACATCATCATATAAATTGCATGGATTGTGTGTCAAAGTTTGCTTAACAAACGACGTAAGAAACGAGACTGTAGATTCTATAGGTGACGATATATTTGCTCTCATATGGACATGTGATTGATTTGACAAAGCTGACCCTTGTATTTCTTGAGACTTGGATGCTTCTGCATCTAATTTCGATACGGAACTCGACATCATTATATAAATTGCATGGATTGTGTGTTAAAGTTTGCTTAACAAACGACGTAAGAAACGAGACTGTAGATTCTATAGTTGACGATATATTTGCTCTCATATGGACATGTGATTGATTTGACAAAGCTGACCCTTGTATTTCGTGATACTTGGATGCTTCTGCATCTAATTTCGATTCGGAACTCGACATCATCATATAAATTGCATGGATTGTGTGTCAAAGTTTGCTTAACAAACGACGTAAGAAACGAGGCTGTAGATTCTATAGGTCACGATATATTTGCTCTCATATGGACATGTGATTGATTTGACAAAGCTGACCCTTGTATTTCGTGAGATTTGGATGCTTCTGCATCTAGTTTCGATACGGAACTCGACATCATCATATAAATTGCATGGATTGTGTGTCAAAGTTTGCTTAACAAACGACGTAAGAAACGAGACTGTAGATTCTATAGGTGACGATATATTTGCTCTCATATGGACATGTGATTGATTTGACAAAGCTGACCCTTGTATTTCTTGAGACTTGGATGCATCTGCATCTAATTTCGATACGGAACTCGACATCATCATATAAATTGCATGGATTGTGTGTCAAAGTTTGCTTAACAAACGACGTAAGAAACGAGACTGTAGATTCTATAGGTGACGATATATTTGCTCTCATATGGACATGTGATTGATTTGACAAAGCTGACCCTTGTATTTCTTGAGACTTGGATGCTTCTGCATCTAATTTCGATACGGAACTCGACATCATCATATAAATTGCATGGATTGTGTGTCAAAGTTTGCTTAACAAACGACGTAAGAAACGAGACTGTAGATTCTATAGGTCACGATATATTTGCTCTCATATGGACATGTGATTGATTTGACAAAGCTGACCCTTGTATTTCGTGATACTTGGATACTTCTGCATCTAATTTCGATTCGGAACTCGACATCATCATATAAATTGCATGGATTGTGTGTCAAAGTTTGCTTAACAAACGACGTAAGAAACGAGACTGTAGATTCTATAGGTCACGATATATTTGCTCTCATATGGACATGTGATTGATTTGACAAAGCTGACCCTTGTATTTCGTGATACTTAGATGCTTCTGCATCTAATTTCGATTCGGAACTCGACATCATCATATAAATTGCATGGATTGTGTGTCAAAGTTTGCTTAACAAACGACGTAAGAAACGAGACTGTAGATTCTATAGGTCACGATATATTTGCTCTCATATGGACATGTGATTGATTTGACAAAGCTGACCCTTGTATTTCTTGAGACTTGGATGCTTCTGCATCTAATTTCGATTCGGAACTCGACATCATCATATAAATTACATGGATTGTGTGTCAAAGTTTGCTTAACAAACGACGTAAGAAACGAGACTGTAGATTCTATAGGTCACGATATATTTGCTCTCATATGGACATGTGATTGATTTGACAAAGCTGACCCTTGTATTTCTTGAGACTTGGATGCTTCTGCATCTAATTTCGATACGGAACTCGACATCATTATATAAATTACATGGATTGAGTGTCAAAGTTTGCTTAACAAACGACGTAAGAAACGAGACTTTAGATTCTATAGGTCACGATATATTTGCTCTCATATGGACATGTGATTGATTTGACAAAGCTGACCCTTGTATTTCGTGATACTTGGATGCTTCTTCATCTAATTTCGATACGGAACTCGACATCATCATATAAATTGCATGGATTGTGTGTCAAAGTTTGCTTAACAAACGACGTAAGAAACGAGACTGTAGATTCTATAGGTGACGATATATTTGCTCTCATATGGACATGTGATTGATTTGACAAAGCTGACCCTTGTATTTCGTGATACTTGGATGCTTCTGCATCTAATTTCGATACGGAACTCGACATCATCATATAAATTGCATTGATTGTGTGTCAAAGTTTGCTTAACAAACGACGTAAGAAACGAGACTGTAGATTCTATAGGTCACGATATATTTGCTCTCATATGGACATGTGATTGATTTGACAAAGCTGACCCTTGTATTTCGTGATACTTGGATGCTTGTGCATCTAATTTCGATACGGAACTCGACATCATCATATAAATTGCATTGATTGTGTGTCAAAGTTTGCTTAACAAACGACGTAAGAAACGAGACTGTAGATTCTATAGGTCACGATATATTTGCTCTCATATGGACATGTGATTGATTTGACAAAGCTGACCCTTGTATTTCGTGATACTTGGATGCTTCTGCATCTAATTTCGATACGGAACTCGACATCATCATATAAATTGCATGGATTGTGTGTCAAAGTTTGCTTTGGATGCTTCTGCATCTAATTTCGATACGGAACTCGACATCATCATAAAAATTGCATGGATTGTGTGTCAAAGTTTGCTTAACAAACGACGTAAGAAACGAGACTGTAGATTCTATAGGTGACGATATATTTGCTCTCATATGGACATGTGATTGATTTGACAAAGCTGACCCTTGTATTTCTTGAGACTTGGATGCTTCTGCATCTAGTTTCGATTCGGAACTCGACATCATCATATAAATTGCATGGATTGTGTGTCAAAGTTTGCTTAACAAACGACGTAAGAAACGAGGCTGTAGATTCTATAGGTCACGATATATTTGCTCTCATATGGACATGTGATTGATTTGACAAAGCTGACCCTTGTATTTCGTGATACTTGGATGCTTCTTCATCTAATTTCGATACGGAACTCGACATCATCATATAAATTGCATGGATTGTGTGTCAAAGTTTGCTTAACAAACGACGTAAGAAACGAGACTGTAGATTCTATAGGTGACGATATATTTGCTCTCATATGGACATGTGATTGATTTGACAAAGCTGACCCTTGTATTTCGTGATACTTGGATGCTTCTGCATCTAATTTCGATACGGAACTCGACATCATCATATAAATTGCATTGATTGTGTGTCAAAGTTTGCTTAACAAACGACGTAAGAAACGAGACTGTAGATTCTATAGGTCACGATATATTTGCTCTCATATGGACATGTGATTGATTTGACAAAGCTGACCCTTGTATTTCGTGAGACTTGGATGCTTCTGCATCTAATTTCGATACGGAACTCGACATCATCATATAAATTGCATGGATTGTGTGTCAAAGTTTGCTTAACAAACGACGTAAGAAACGAGACTGTAGATTCTATAGGTGACGATATATTTGCTCTCATATGGACATGTGATTGATTTGACAAAGCTGACCCTTGTATTTCGTGAGACTTGGATGCTTCTGCATCTAATTTCGATACGGAACTCGCATCATTATATAAATTGCATGGATTGTGTGTCAAAGTTTGCTTAACAAACGACGTAAGAAACGAGACTGTAGATTCTATAGGTCACGATATATTTGCTCTCATATGGACATGTGATTGATTTGACAAAGCTGACCCTTGTATTTCGTGATACTTGGATGCTTCTGCATCTAATTTCGATTCGGAACTCGACATCATCATATAAATTGCATGGATTGTGTGTCAAAGTTTGCTTAACAAACGACGTAAGAAACGAGACTGTAGATTCTATAGGTCACGATATATTTGCTCTCATATGGACATGTGATTGATTTGACAAAGCTGACCCTTGTATTTCGTGATACTTGGATGCTTCTGCATCTAATTTCGATACGGAACTCGACATCATCATATAAATTGCATGGATTGTGTGTCAAAGTTTGCTTTGGATGCTTCTGCATCTAATTTCGATACGGAACTCGACATCATCATAAAAATTGCATGGATTGTGTGTCAAAGTTTGCTTAACAAACGACGTAAGAAACGAGACTGTAGATTCTATAGGTGACGATATATTTGCTCTCATATGGACATGTGATTGATTTGACAAAGCTGACCCTTGTATTTCTTGAGACTTGGATGCTTCTGCATCTAGTTTCGATTCGGAACTCGACATCATCATATAAATTGCATGGATTGTGTGTCAAAGTTTGCTTAACAAACGACGTAAGAAACGAGGCTGTAGATTCTATAGGTCACGATATATTTGCTCTCATATGGACATGTGATTGATTTGACAAAGCTGACCCTTGTATTTCGTGATACTTGGATGCTTCTGCATCTAATTTCGATTCGGAACTCGACATCATCATATAAATTGCATGGATTGTGTGTCAAAGTTTGCTTAACAAACGACGTAAGAAACGAGGCTGTAGATTCTATAGGTGACGATATATTTGCTCTCATATGGACATGTGATTGATTTGACAAAGCTGACCCTTGTATTTCGTGATACTTGGATGCTTCTGCATCTAATTTCGATTCGGAACTCGACATCATCATATAAATTGCATGGATTGTGTGTCAAAGTTTGCTTAACAAACGACGTAAGAAACGAGACTGTAGATTCTATAGGTCACGATATATTTGCTCTCATATGGACATGTGATTGATTTGACAAAGCTGACCCTTGTATTTCGTGATACTTGGATGCTTCTGCATCTAATTTCGATTCGGAACTCGACATCATCATATAAATTGCATGGATTGTGTGTCAAAGTTTGCTTAACAAACGACGTAAGAAACGAGACTGTAGATTCTATAGGTGACGATATATTTGCTCTCATATGGACATGTGATTGATTTGACAAAGCTGACCCTTGTATTTCGTGAGACTTGGATGCTTCTGCATCTAATTTCGACACGGAACTCGACATCATCATATAAATTGCATGGATTGTGTATCAAAGTTTGCTTAACAAACGACGTAAGAAACGAGACTGAAGATTCTATAGGTGACGATATATTTGCTCTCATATGGACATGTGATTGATTTGACAAAGCTGACCCTTGTATTTCGTGAGACTTGGATGCTTCTGCATCTAATTTCGATACGGAACTCGACATCATTATATAAATTGCATTGATTGTGTGTCAAAGTTTGCTTAACAAAAGACGTAAGAAACGAGGCTGTAGATTCTAAAGGTCACGATATATTTGCTCTCATATGGACATGTGATTGATTTGACAAAGCTGACCCTTGTATTTCGTGATACTTAGATGCTTCTGCATCTAATTTCGATTCGGAACTCGACATCATCATATAAATTGCATGGATTGTGTGTCAAAGTTTGCTTAACAAACGACGTAAGAAACGAGACTGTAGATTCTATAGGTCACGATATATTTGCTCTCATATGGACATGTGATTGATTTGACAAAGCTGACCCTTGTATTTCGTGAGACTTGGATGCTTCTGCATCTAATTTCGACACGGAACTCGACATCATCATATAAATTGCATGGATTGCGTGTCAAAGTTTGCTTAACAAACGACGTAAGAAACGAGACTGTAGATTCTATAGGTCACGATATATTTGCTCTTATATGGACATGTGATTGATTTGACAAAGCTGACCCTTGTATTTCGTGAGACTTGGATGCTTCTGCATCTAGTTTCGATTCGGAACTCGACATCATCATATAAATTGCATGGATTGTGTGTCAAAGTTTGCTTAACAAACGACGTAAGAAACGAGGCTATAGATTCTATAGGTCACGATATATTTGCTCTCATATGGACATGTGATTGATTTGACAAAGCTGACCCTTGTATTTCGTGATACTTGGATGCTTCTGCATCTAATTTCTATACGGAACTCGACATCATTATATAAATTACATGGATTGAGTGTCAAAGTTTGCTTAACAAACGACGTAAGAAACGAGACTGTAGATTCTATAGGTCACGATATATTTGCTCTCATATGGACATGTGATTGATTTGACAAAGCTGACCCTTGTATTTCGTGATACTTGGATGCTTCTTCATCTAATTTCGATACGGAACTCGACATCATCATATAAATTGCATGGATTGTGTGTCAAAGTTTGCTTAACAAACGACGTAAGAAACGAGACTGTAGATTCTATAGGTGACGATATATTTGCTCTCATATGGACATGTGATTGATTTGACAAAGCTGACCCTTGTATTTCGTGAGATTTGGATGCTTCTGCATCTAGTTTCGATACGGAACTCGACATCATCATATAAATTGCATGGATTGTGTGTCAAAGTTTGCTTAACAAACGACGTAAGAAACGAGACTGTAGATTCTATAGGTGACGATATATTTGCTCTCATATGGACATGTGATTGATTTGACAAAGCTGACCCTTGTATTTCTTGAGACTTGGATGCTTCTGCATCTAATTTCGATACGGAACTCGACATCATCATATAAATTGCATGGATTGTGTGTCAAAGTTTGCTTAACAAACGACGTAAGAAACGAGACTGTAGATTCTATAGGTGACGATATATTTGCTCTCATATGGACATGTGATTGATTTGACAAAGCTGACCCTTGTATTTCTTGAGACTTGGATGCTTCTGCATCTAATTTCGATACGGAACTCGACATCATCATATAAATTGCATGGATTGTGTGTCAAAGTTTGCTTAACAAACGACGTAAGAAACGAGACAGTAGATTCTATAGGTCACGATATATTTGCTCTCATATGGACATGTGATTGATTTGACAAAGCTGACCCTTGTATTTCGTGATACTTGGATGCTTCTGCATCTAATTTCGATACGGAACTCGACATCATCATATAAATTGCATGGATTGTGTGTCAAAGTTTGCTTAACAATCGACGTAAGAAACGAGACTGTAGATTCTATAGGTCACGATATATTTGCTCTCATATGGACATGTGATTGATTTGACAAAGCTGACCGTTGTATTTCGTGATACTTGGATGCTTCTGCATCTAATTTCGATTCGGAACTCGACATCATCATATAAATTGCATGGATTGTGTGTCAAAGTTTGCTTAACAAACGACGTAAGAAACGAGACTGTAGATTCTATAGGTCACGATATATTTGCTCTCATATGGACATGTGATTGATTTGACAAAGCTGACCCTTGTATTTCGTGATACTTAGATGCTTCTGCATCTAATTTCGATTCGGAACTCGACATCATCATATAAATTGCATGGATTGTGTGTCAAAGTTTGCTTAACAAACGACGTAAGAAACGAGACTGTAGATTCTATAGGTCACGATATATTTGCTCTCATATGGACATGTGATTGATTTGACAAAGCTGACCCTTGTATTTCGTGATACTTGGATGCTTCTGCATCTAATTTCGATACGGAACTCGACATCATCATAAAAATTGCATGGATTGTGTGTCAAAGTTTGCTTAACAAACGACGTAAGAAACGAGACTGTAGATTCTATAGGTCACGATATATTTGCTCTCATATGGACATGTGATTGATTTGACAAAGCTGACCCTTGTATTTCGTGATACTTGGATGCTTCTTCATCTAATTTCGATACGGAACTCGACATCATCATATAAATTGCATGGATTGTGTGTCAAAGTTTGCTTAACAAACGACGTATGAAACGAGACTGTAGATTCTATAGGTGACGATATATTTGCTCTCATATGGACATGTGATTGATTTGACAAAGCTGACCCTTGTATTTCGTGAGATTTGGATGCTTCTGCATCTAGTTTCGATACGGAACTCGACATCATCATATAAATTGCATGGATTGTGTGTCAAAGTTTGCTTAACAAACGACGTAAGAAACGAGACTGTAGATTCTATAGGTGACGATATATTTGCTCTCATATGGACATGTGATTGATTTGACAAAGCTGACCCTTGTATTTCGTGATACTTGGATGCTTCTTCATCTAATTTCGATACGGAACTCGACATCATCATATAAATTGCATGGATTGTGTGTCAAAGTTTGCTTAACAAACGACGTAAGAAACGAGACTGTAGATTCTATAGGTGACGATATATTTGCTCTCATATGGACATGTGATTGATTTGACAAAGCTGACCCTTGTATTTCGTGATACTTGGATGCTTCTTCATCTAATTTCGATACGGAACTCGACATCATCATATAAATTGCATGGATTGTGTGTCAAAGTTTGCTTAACAAACGACGTAAGAAACGAGACTGTAGATTCTATAGGTGACGATATATTTGCTCTCATATGGACATGTGATTGATTTGACAAAGCTGACCCTTGTATTTCTTGAGACTTGGATGCTTCTGCATCTAATTTCGATACGGAACTCGACATCATCATATAAATTGCATGGATTGTGTGTCAAAGTTTGCTTAACAAACGACGTAAGAAACGAGACTGTAGATTCTATAGGTGACGATATATTTGCTCTCATATGGACATGTGATTGATTTGACAAAGCTGACCCTTGTATTTCTTGAGACTTGGATGCTTCTGCATCTAATTTCGATACGGAACTCGACATCATCATATAAATTGCATGGATTGTGTGTCAAAGTTTGCTTAACAAACGACGTAAGAAACGAGACAGTAGATTCTATAGGTCACGATATATTTGCTCTCATATGGACATGTGATTGATTTGACAAAGCTGACCCTTGTATTTCGTGATACTTGGATGCTTCTGCATCTAATTTCGATACGGAACTCGACATCATCATATAAATTGCATGGATTGTGTGTCAAAGTTTGCTTAACAAACGACGTAAGAAACGAGACTGTAGATTCTATAGGTCACGATATATTTGCTCTCATATGGACATGTGATTGATTTGACAAAGCTGACCCTTGTATTTCGTGATACTTGGATGCTTCTGCATCTAATTTCGATTCGGAACTCGACATCATCATATAAATTGCATGGATTGTGTGTCAAAGTTTGCTTAACAAACGACGTAAGAAACGAGACTGTAGATTCTATAGGTCACGATATATTTGCTCTCATATGGACATGTGATTGATTTGACAAAGCTGACCCTTGTATTTCGTGATACTTAGATGCTTCTGCATCTAATTTCGATTCGGAACTCTACATCATCATATAAATTGCATGGATTGTGTGTCAAAGTTTGCTTAACAAACGACGTAAGAAACGAGACTGTAGATTCTATAGGTCACGATATATTTGCTCTCATATGGACATGTGATTGATTTGACAAAGCTGACCCTTGTATTTCTTGAGACTTGGATGCTTCTGCATCTAATTTCGATTCGGAACTCGACATCATCATATAAATTACATGGATTGTGTGTCAAAGTTTGCTTAACAAACGACGTAAGAAACGAGACTGTAGATTCTATAGGTCACGATATATTTGCTCTCATATGGACATGTGATTGATTTGACAAAGCTGACCCTTGTATTTCTTGAGACTTGGATGCTTCTGCATCTAATTTCGATACGGAACTCGACATCATCATAAAAATTGCATGGATTGTGTGTCAAAGTTTGCTTAACAAACGACGTAAGAAACGAGACTGTAGATTCTATAGGTCACGATATATTTGCTCTCATATGGACATGTGATTGATTTGACAAAGCTGACCCTTGTATTTCGTGATACTTGGATGCTTCTGCATCTAATTTCGATACGGAACTCGACATCATTATATAAATTACATGGATTGAGTGTCAAAGTTTGCTTAACAAACGACGTAAGAAACGAGACTGTAGATTCTATAGGTCACGATATATTTGCTCTCATATGGACATGTGATTGATTTGACAAAGCTGACCCTTGTATTTCGTGATACTTGGATGCTTCTTCATCTAATTTCGATACGGAACTCGACATCATCATATAAATTGCATGGATTGTGTGTCAAAGTTTGCTTAACAAACGACGTAAGAAACGAGACTGTAGATTCTATAGGTGACGATATATTTGCTCTCATATGGACATGTGATTGATTTGACAAAGCTGACCCTTGTATTTCGTGAGACTTGGATGCTTATGCATCTAATTTCGATACGGAACTCGACATCATCATATAAATTGCATGGATTGTGTGTCAAAGTTTGCTTAACAAACGACGTAAGAAACGAGACTGTAGATTCTATAGGTGACGATATATTTGCTCTCATATGGACATGTGATTGATTTGACAAAGCTGACCCTTGTATTTCGTGATACTTGGATGCTTCTGCATCTAATTTCGATACGGAACTCGACATCATCATATAAATTGCATTGATTGTGTGTCAAAGTTTGCTTAACAAACGACGTAAGAAACGAGACTGTAGATTCTATAGGTCACGATATATTTGCTCTCATATGGACATGTGATTGATTTGACAAAGCTGACCCTTGTATTTCGTGAGACTTGGATGCTTCTGCATCTAATTTCGATACGGAACTCGACATCATCATATAAATTGCATGGATTGTGTGTCAAAGTTTGCTTAACAAACGACGTAAGAAACGAGACTGTAGATTCTATAGGTGACGATATATTTGCTCTCATATGGACATGTGATTTATTTGACAAAGCTGACCCTTGTATTTCTTGAGACTTGGATGCTTCTGCATCTAATTTCGATACGGAACTCGACATCATCATATAAATTGCATGGATTGTGTGTCAAAGTTTGCTTAACAAACGACGTAAGAAACGAGACTGTAGATTCTATAGGTCACGATATATTTGCTCTCATATGGACATGTGATTGATTTGACAAAGCTGACCCTTGTATTTCGTGAGACTTGGATGCTTCTGCATCTAATTTCGATACGGAACTCGACATCATTATATAAATTGCATGGATTGTGTGTCAAAGTTTGCTTAACAAACGACGTAAGAAACGAGACTGTAGATTCTATAGGTCACGATATATTTGCTCTCATATGGACATGTGATTGATTTGACAAAGCTGACCCTTGTATTTCGTGATACTTGGATGCTTCTGCATCTAATTTCGATTCGGAACTCGACATCATCATATAAATTGCATGGATTGTGTGTCAAAGTTTGCTTAACAAACGACGTAAGAAACGAGACTGTAGATTCTATAGGTCACGATATATTTGCTCTCATATGGACATGTGATTGATTTGACAAAGCTGACCCTTGTATTTCGTGATACTTGGATGCTTCTGCATCTAATTTCGATACGGAACTCGACATCATCATATAAATTGCATGGATTGTGTGTCAAAGTTTGCTTAACAAACGACGTAAGAAACGAGACTGTAGATTCTATAGGTGACGATATATTTGCTCTCATATGGACATGTGATTGATTTGACAAAGCTGACCCTTGTATTTCGTGAGATTTGGATGCTTCTGCATCTAATTTCGATACGGAACTCGACATCATCATAAAAATTGCATGGATTGTGTGTCAAAGTTTGCTTAACAAACGACGTAAGAAACGAGACTGTAGATTCTATAGGAGACGATATATTTGCTCTCATATGGACATGTGATTGATTTGACAAAGCTGACCCTTGTATTTCTTGAGACTTGGATGCTTCTGCATCTAGTTTCGATTCGGAACTCGACATCATCATATAAATTGCATGGATTGTGTGTCAAAGTTTGCTTAACAAACGACGTAAGAAACGAGGCTGTAGATTCTATAGGTCACGATATATTTGCTCTCATATGGACATGTGATTGATTTGACAAAGCTGACCCTTGTATTTCGTGATACTTGGATGCTTCTGCATCTAATTTCGATTCGGAACTCGACATCATCATATAAATTGCATGGATTGTGTGTCAAAGTTTGCTTAACAAACGACGTAAGAAACGAGGCTGTAGATTCTATAGGTGACGATATATTTGCTCTCATATGGACATGTGATTGATTTGACAAAGCTGACCCTTGTATTTCGTGATACTTGGATGCTTCTGCATCTAATTCGATTCGGAACTCGACATCATCATATAAATTGCATGGATTGTGTGTCAAAGTTTGCTTAACAAACGACGTAAGAAACGAGACTGTAGATTCTATAGGTCACGATATATTTGCTCTCATATGGACATGTGATTGATTTTACAAAGCTGACCCTTGTATTTCGTAATACTTGGATGCTTCTGCATCTAATTTCGATTCGGAACTCGACATCATCATATAAATTGCATGGATTGTGTGTCAAAGTTTGCTTAACAAACGACGTAAGAAACGCGACTGTAGATTCTATAGGTGACGATATATTTGCTCTCATATGGACATGTGATTGATTTGACAAAGCTGACCCTTGTATTTCGTGAGACTTGGATGCTTCTGCATCTAATTTCGACACGGAACTCGACATCATCATATAAATTGCATGGATTGTGTGTCAAAGTTTGCTTAACAAACGACGTAAGAAACGAGACTGTAGATTCTATAGGTGACGATATATTTGCTCTCATATGGACATGTGATTGATTTGACAAAGCTGACCCTTGTGTTTCGTGAGACTTGGATGCTTCTGCATCTAATTTCGATACGGAACTCGACATCATTATATAAATTGCATTGATTGTGTGTCAAAGTTTGCTTAACAAACGACGTAAGAAACGAGGCTGTAGATTCTAAAGGTCACGATATATTTGCTCTCATAGGGACATGTGATTGATTTGACAAAGCTGACCCTTGTATTTCGTGATACTTAGATGCTTCTGCATCTAATTTCGATTCGGAACTCGACATCATCATATAAATTGCATGGATTGTGTGTCAAAGTTTGCTTAACAAACGACGTAAGAAACGAGACTGTAGATTCTATAGGTCACGATATATTTGCTCTCATATGGACATGTGATTGATTTGACAAAGCTGACCCTTGTATTTCGTGAGACTTGGATGCTTCTGCATCTAATTTCGATACGGAACTCGACATCATCATATAAATTGCATGGATTGTGTGTCAAAGTTTGCTTAACAAACGACGTAAGAAACGAGACTGTAGACTCTATAGGTGACGATATATTTGCTCTCATATGGACATGTGATTGATTTGACAAAGCTGACCCTTGTATTTCGTGATACTTGGATGCTTCTGCATCTAATTTCGATACGGAACTCGACATCATCATATAAATTGCATGGATTGTGTGTCAAAGTTTGCTTAACAAACGACGTAAGAAACGAGACTGTAGATTCTATAGGTCACGATATATTTGCTCTCATATGGACATGTGATTGATTTGACAAAGCTGACCCTTGTATTTCGTGAGACTTGGATGCTTCTGCATCTAATTTCGATACGGAACTCGACATCATCATATAAATTGCATGGATTGTGTGTCAAAGTTTGCTTAACAAACGACGTAAGAAACGAGACTGTAGATTCTATAGGTCACGATATATTTGCTCTCATATGGACATGTGATTGATTTGACAAAGCTGACCCTTGTATTTCGTGAGATTTGGATGCTTCTGCATCTAATTTCGATTCGGAACTCGACATCATCATATAAATTGCATGGATTGTGTGTCAAAGTTTGCTTAACAAACGACGTAAGAAACGAGACTGTAGATTCTATAGGTGACGATATATTTGCTCTCATATGGACATGTGATTGATTTGACAAAGCTGACCCTTGTATTTCTTGAGACTTGGATGCTTCTGCATCTAATTTCGATACGGAACTCGACATCATCATAAAAATTGCATGGATTGTGTGTCAAAGTTTGCTTAACAAACGACGTAAGAAACGAGATTGTAGATTCTATAGGTGACGATATATTTGCTCTCATATGGACATGTGATTGATTTGACAAAGCTGACCCTTGTATTTCGTGAGACTTGGATGCTTCTGCATCTAATTTCGATACGGAACTCGACATCATCATATAAATTGCATGGATTGTGTGTCAAAGTTTGCTTAACAAACGACGTAAGAAACGAGACTGTAGATTCTATAGGTCACGATATATTTGCTCTCATATGGACATGTGATTGATTTGACAAAGCTGACCCTTGTATTTCGTGAGATTTGGATGCTTCTGCATCTAATTTCGATTCGGAACTCGACATCATCATATAAATTGCATGGATTGTGTGTCAAAGTTTGCTTAACAAACGACGTAAGAAACGAGACTGTAGATTCTATAGGTCACGATATATTTGCTCTCATATGGACATGTGATTGATTTGACAAAGCTGACCTTTGTATTTCGTGAGACTTGGATGCTTCTGCATCTAATTTCGATACGGAACTCGACATCATCATATAAATTGCATGGATTGTGTGTCAAAGTTTGCTTAACAAACGACGTAAGAAACGAGACTGTAGATTCTATAGGTCACGATATATTTGCTCTCATATGGACATGTGATTGATTTGACAAAGCTGACCTTTGTATTTCTTGAGACTTGGATGCTTCTGCATCTAATTTCGATACGGAACTCGACATCATCATATAAATTGCATGGATTGTGTGTCAAAGTTTGCTTAACAAACGACGTAAGAAACGAGACTGTAGATTCTATAGGTCACGATATATTGCTCTCATATGGACATGTGATTGATTTGACAAAGCTGACCCTTGTATTTCGTGATACTTGGATGCTTCTGCATCTAATTTCGATTCGGAACTCGACATCATCATATAAATTGCATGGATTGTGTGTCAAAGTTTGCTTAACAAACGACGTAAGAAACGAGACTGTAGATTCTATAGGTCACGATATATTTGCTCTCATATGGACATGTGATTGATTTGACAAAGCTGACCCTTGTATTTCGTGATACTTAGATGCTTTTGCATCTAATTTCGATACGGAACTCGACATCATTATATAAATTGCATGGATTGTGTGTCAAAGTTTGCTTAACAAACGACGTAAGAAACGAGACTGTAGATTCTATAGGTGACGATATATTTGCTCTCATATGGACATGTGATTGATTTGACAAAGCTGACCCTTGTATTTCTTGAGACTTGGATGCTTCTGCATCTAATTTCGATTCGGAACTCGACATCATTATATAAATTGCATGGATTGTGTGTCAAAGTTTGCTTAACAAACGACGTAAGAAACGAGACTGTAGATTCTATAGGTCACGATATATTTGCTCTCATATGGACATGTGATTGATTTGACAAAGCTGACCCTTGTATTTCGTGATAATTGGATGCTTCTGCATCTAATTTCGATACGGAACTCGACATCATCATATAAATTGCATGGATTGTGTGTCAAAGTTTGCTTAACAAACGACGTAAGAAACGAGGCTGTAGATTCCATAGGTCACGATATATTTGCTCTCATATGGACATGTGATTGATTTGACAAAGCTGACCCTTGTATTTCGTGATACTTGGATGCTTCTGCATCTAATTTCGATACGGAACTCGACATCATTATATAAATTACATGGATTGAGTGTCAAAGTTTGCTTAACAAACGACGTAAGAAACGAGACTGTAGATTCTATAGGTGACGATATATTTGCTCTCATATGGACATGTGATTGATTTGACAAAGCTGACCCTTGTATTTCGTGAGACTTGGATGCTTCTGCATCTAATTTCGATACGGAACTCGACATCATCATATAAATTGCGTGGATTGTGTGTCAAATTTTGCTTAACAAACGACGTAAGAAACGAGACTGTAGATTCTATAGGTCACGATATATTTGCTCTCATATGGACATGTGATTGATTTGACAAAGCTGACCCTTGTATTTCGTGATACTTGGATGCTTCTGCATCTAATTTCGATACGGAACTCGACATCATTATATAAATTACATGGATTGAGTGTCAAAGTTTGCTTAACAAACGACGTAAGAAACGAGACTGTAGATTCTATAGGTGACGATATATTTGCTCTCATATGGACATGTGATTGATTTGACAAAGCTGACCCTTGTATTTCGTAAGACTTGGATGCTTCTGCATCTAATTTCGATACGGAACTCGACATCATCATATAAATTGCATGGATTGTGTGTCAAAGTTTGCTTAACAAACGACGTAAGAAACGAGACTGTAGATTCTATAGGTCACGATATATTTGCTCTCATATGGACATGTGATTGATTTGACAAAGCTGACCCTTGTATTTCGTGATACTTGGATGCTTCTGCATCTAATTTCGATACGGAACTCGACATCATCATATAAATTGCATGGATTGTGTGTCAAAGTTTGCTTAACAAACGACGTAAGAAACGAGACTGTAGATTCTATAGGTGACGATATATTTGCTCTCATATGGACATGTGATTGATTTGACAAAGCTGACCCTTGTATTTCGTGATACTTGGATGCTTCTGCATCTAATTTCGATACGGAACTCGACATCATTATATAAATTACATGGATTGAGTGTCAAAGTTTGCTTAACAAACGACGTAAGAAACGAGACTGTAGATTCTATAGGTCACGATATATTTGCTCTCATATGGACATGTGATTGATTTGACAAAGCTGACCTTTGTATTTCGTGATACTTGGATGCTTCTGCATCTAATTTCGATACGGAACTCGACATCATTATATAAATTACATGGATTGAGTGTCAAAGTTTGCTTAAGAAACGAGACTGTAGATTCTATAGGTGACGATATATTTGCTCTCATATGGACATGTGATTGATTTGACAAAGCTGACCCTTGTATTTCGTGAGACTTGGATGCTTCTGCATCTAATTTCGATACGGAACTCGACATCATCATATAAATTGCATGGATTGTGTGTCAAAGTTTGCTTAACAAACGACGTAAGAAACGAGACTGTAGATTCTATAGGTCACGATATATTTGCTCTCATATGGACATGTGATTGATTTGACAAAGCTGACCCTTGTATTTCGTGAGACTTGGATGCTTCTGCATCTAATTTCGATACGGAACTCGACATCATCATATAAATTGCATGGATTGTGTGTCAAAGTTTGCTTAACAAACGACGTAAGAAACGAGACTGTAGATTCTATAGGTCACGATATATTTGCTCTCATATGGACATGTGATTGATTTGACAAAGCTGACCCTTGTATTTCGTGAGATTTGGATGCTTCTGCATCTAATTTCGATTCGGAACTCGACATCATCATATAAATTGCATGGATTGTGTGTCAAAGTTTGCTTAACAAACGACGTAAGAAACGAGACTGTTGATTCTATAGGTGACGATATATTTGCTCTCATATGGACATGTGATTGATTTGACAAAGCTGACCCTTGTATTTCTTGAGACTTGGATGCTTCTGCATCTAATTTCGATACGGAACTCGACATCATCATAAAAATTGCATGGATTGTGTGTCAAAGTTTGCTTAACAAACGACGTAAGAAACGAGATTGTAGATTCTATAGGTGACGATATATTTGCTCTCATATGGACATGTGATTGATTTGACAAAGCTGACCCTTGTATTTCGTGAGACTTGGATGCTTCTGCATCTAATTTCGATACGGAACTCGACATCATCATATAAATTGCATGGATTGTGTGTCAAAGTTTGCTTAACAAACGACGTAAGAAACGAGACTGTAGATTCTATAGGTCACGATATATTTGCTCTCATATGGACATGTGATTGATTTGACAAAGCTGACCCTTGTATTTCGTGAGATTTGGATGCTTCTGCATCTAATTTCGATTCGGAACTCGACATCATCATATAAATTGCATGGATTGTGTGTCAAAGTTTGCTTAACAAACGACGTAAGAAACGAGACTGTAGATTCTATAGGTCACGATATATTTGCTCTCATATGGACATGTGATTGATTTGACAAAGCTGACCTTTGTATTTCGTGAGACTTGGATGCTTCTGCATCTAATTTCGATACGGAACTCGACATCATCATATAAATTGCATGGATTGTGTGTCAAAGTTTGCTTAACAAACGACGTAAGAAACGAGACTGTAGATTCTATAGGTCACGATATATTTGCTCTCATATGGACATGTGATTGATTTGACAAAGCTGACCTTTGTATTTCGTGAGACTTGGATGCTTCTGCATCTAATTTCGATTCGGAACTCGACATCATCATATAAATTGCATGGATTGTGTGTCAAAGTTTGCTTAACAAACGACGTAAGAAACGAGACTGTAGATTCTATAGGTCACGATATATTTGCTCTCATATGGACATGTGATTGATTTGACAAAGCTGACCCTTGTATTTCGTGAGACTTGGATGCTTCTGCATCTAATTTCGATACGGAACTCGACATCATCATATAAATTGCATGGATTGTGTGTCAAAGTTTGCTTAACAAACGACGTAAGAAACGAGACTGTAGATTCTATAGGTCACGATATATTTGCTCTCATATGGACATGTGATTGATTTGACAAAGCTGACCCTTGTATTTCGTGAGACTTGGATGCTTCTGCATCTAATTTCGATACGGAACTCGACATCATCATATAAATTGCATGGATTGTGTGTCAAAGTTTGCTTAACAAACGACGTAAGAAACGAGACTGTAGATTCTATAGGTCACGATATATTTGCTCTCATATGGACATGTGATTGATTTGACAAAGCTGACCTTTGTATTTCTTGAGACTTGGATGCTTCTGCATCTAATTTCGATACGGAACTCGACATCATCATATAAATTGCATGGATTGTGTGTCAAAGTTTGCTTAACAAACGACGTAGATTCTGTAGATTCTATAGGTCACGATATATTGCTCTCATATGGACATGTGATTGATTTGACAAAGCTGACCCTTGTATTTCGTGATACTTGGATGCTTCTGCATCTAATTTCGATTCGGAACTCGACATCATCATATAAATTGCATGGATTGTGTGTCAAAGTTTGCTTAACAAACGACGTAAGAAACGAGACTGTAGATTCTATAGGTCACGATATATTTGCTCTCATATGGACATGTGATTGATTTGACAAAGCTGACCCTTGTATTTCGTGAGACTTGGATGCTTCTGCATCTAATTTCGATACGGAACTCGACATCATCATATAAATTGCATGGATTGTGTGTCAAAGTTTGCTTAACAAACGACGTAAGAAACGAGACTGTAGATTCTATAGGTCACGATATATTTGCTCTCATATGGACATGTGATTGATTTGACAAAGCTGACCCTTGTATTTCTTGAGACTTGGATGCTTCTGCATCTAATTTCGATTCGGAACTCGACATCATCATATAAATTACATGGATTGTGTGTCAAAGTTTGCTTAACAAACGACATAAGAAACGAGACTGTAGATTCTATAGGTGACGATATATTTGCTCTCATATGGACATGTGATTGATTTGACAAAGCTGACCCTTGTTTTTCTTGAGACTTGGATGCTTTTGCATCTAATTTCGATACGGAACTCGACATCATCATATAAATTGCATGGATTGTGTGTCAAAGTTTGCTTAACAAACGACGTAAGAAACGAGACTGTAGACTCTATAGGTCACGATATATTTGCTCTCATATGGACATGTGATTGATTTGACAAAGCTGACCCTTGTATTTCGTGAGACTTGGATGCTTCTGCATCTAATTTCGATACGGAACTCGACATCATCATATAAATTGCATGGATTGTGTGTCAAAGTTTGCTTAACAAACGACGTAAGAAACGAGACTGTAGATTCTATAGGTGACGATATATTTGCTCTCATATGGACATGTGATTGATTTGACAAAGCTGACCTTTGTATTTCTTGAGACTTGGATGCTTCTGCATCTAATTTCGATACGGAACTCGACATCATCATATAAATTGCATGGATTGTGTGTCAAAGTTTGCTTAACAAACGACGTAAGAAACGAGACTGTAGATTCTATAGGTGACGATATATTTGCTCTCATATGGACATGTGATTGATTTGACAAAGCTGACCCTTGTATTTCGTGATACTTGGATGCTTCTGCATCTAATTTCGATTCGGAACTCGACATCATCATATAAATTGCATGGATTGTGTGTCAAAGTTTGCTTAACAAACGACGTAAGAAACGAGGCTGTAGATTCTATAGGTCACGATATATTTGCTCTCATATGGACATGTGATTGATTTGACAAAGCTGACCCTTGTATTTCGTGATACTTGGATGCTTCTGCATCTAGTTTCGATACGGAACTCGACATCATCATATAAATTGCATGGATTGTGTGTCAAAGTTTGCTTAACAAACGACGTAAGAAACGAGACTGTAGATTCTATAGGTCACGATATATTTGCTCTCATATGGACATGTGATTGATTTGACAAAGCTGACCCTTGTATTTCGTGAGATTTGGATGCTTCTGCATCTAGTTTCGATACGGAACTCGACATCATCATATAAATTGCATGGATTGTGTGTCAAAGTTTGCTTAACAAACGACGTAAGAAACGAGACTGTAGATTCTATAGGTCACGATATATTTGCTCTCATATGGACATGTGATTGATTTGACAAAGCTGACCCTTGTATTTCGTGATACTTGGATGCTTCTGCATCTAATTTCGATTCGGAACTCGACATCATCATATAAATTGCATGGATTGTGTGTCAAAGTTTGCTTAACAAACGACGTAAGAAACGAGGCTGTAGATTCTATAGGTCACGATATATTTGCTCTCATATGGACATGTGATTGATTTGACAAAGCTGACCCTTGTATTTCGTGAGACTTAGATGCTTCTGCATCTAATTTCGATTCGGAACTCGACATCATCATATAAATTGCATGGATTGTGTGTCAAAGTTTGCTTAACAAACGACGTAAGAAACGAGACTGTAGATTCTATAGGTCACGATATATTTGCTCTCATATGGACATGTGATTGATTTGACAAAGCTGACCCTTGTATTTCGTGATACTTGGATGCTTCTGCATCTAATTTCGATTCGGAACTCGACATCATCATATAAACTGCATGGATTGTGTGTCAAAGTTTGCTTAACAAACGACGTAAGAAACGAGGCTGTAGATGCTATAGGTCACGATATATTTGCTCTCATATGGACATGTGATTGATTTGACAAAGCTGACCCTTGTATTTCGTGATACTTGGATGCTTCTGCATCTAATTTCGATACGGAACTCGACATCATTATATAAATTACATGGATTGTGTGTCAAAGTTTGCTTAACAAACGACGTAAGAAACGAGACTGTAGATTCTATAGGTCACGATATATTTGCTCTCATATGGACATGTGATTGATTTGACAAAGCTGACCCTTGTATTTCGTGAGACTTGGATGCTTCTGCATCTAATTTCGATACGGAACTCGACATCATCATATAAATTGCATGGATTGTGTGTCAAAGTTTGCTTAACAAACGACGTAAGAAACGAGACTGTAGATTCTATAGGTCACGATATATTTGCTCTCATATGGACATGTGATTGATTTGACAAAGCTGACCCTTGTATTTCGTGAGACTTGGATGCTTCTGCATCTAATTTCGATACGGAACTCGACATCATCATATAAATTGCATGGATTGTGTGTCAAAGTTTGCTTAACAAACGACGTAAGAAACGAGACTGTAGATTCTATAGGTCACGATATATTTGCTCTCATATGGACATGTGATTGATTTGACAAAGCTGACCTTTGTATTTCGTGATACTTGGATGCTTCTGCATCTAATTTCGATTCGGAACTCGACATCATCATATAAATTGCATGGATTGTGTGTCAAAGTTTGCTTAACAAACGACGTAAGAAACGAGACTGTAGATTCTATAGGTCACGATATATTTGCTCTCATATGGACATGTGATTGATTTGACAAAGCTGACCCTTGTATTTCGTGAGACTTGGATGCTTCTGCATCTAATTTCGATACGGAACTCGACATCATCATATAAATTGCATGGATTGTGTGTCAAAGTTTGCTTAACAAACGACGTAAGAAACGAGACTGTAGATTCTATAGGTCACGATATATTTGCTCTCATATGGACATGTGATTGATTTGACAAAGCTGACCCTTGTATTTCGTGAGACTTGGATGCTTCTGCATCTAATTTCGATACGGAACTCGACATCATCATATAAATTGCATGGATTGTGTGTCAAAGTTTGCTTAACAAACGACGTAAGAAACGAGACTGTAGATTCTATAGGTCACGATATATTTGCTCTCATATGGACATGTGATTGATTTGACAAAGCTGACCCTTGTATTTCGTGAGATTTGGATGCTTCTGCATCTAATTTCGATTCGGAACTCGACATCATCATATAAATTGCATGGATTGTGTGTCAAAGTTTGCTTAACAAACGACGTAAGAAACGAGACTGTTGATTCTATAGGTGACGATATATTTGCTCTCATATGGACATGTGATTGATTTGACAAAGCTGACCCTTGTATTTCTTGAGACTTGGATGCTTCTGCATCTAATTTCGATACGGAACTCGACATCATCATATAAATTGCATGGATTGTGTGTCAAAGTTTGCTTAACAAACGACGTAAGAAACGAGACTGTAGATTCTATAGGTCACGATATATTTGCTCTCATATGGACATGTGATTGATTTGACAAAGCTGACCCTTGTATTTCGTGATACTTGGATGCTTCTGCATCTAATTTCGATTCGGAACTCGACATCATCATATAAATTGCATGGATTGTGTGTCAAAGTTTGCTTAACAAACGACGTAAGAAACGAGACTGTAGATTCTATAGGTCACGATATATTTGCTCTCATATGGACATGTGATTGATTTGGCAAAGCTGACCTTTGTATTTCGTGAGACTTGGATGCTTCTGCATCTAATTTCGATTCGGAACTCGACATCATCATATAAATTGCATGGATTGTGTGTCAAAGTTTGCTTAACAAACGACGTAAGAAACGAGGCTGTAGATTCTATAGGTCACGATATATTTGCTCTCATATGGACATGTGATTGATTTGACAAAGCTGACCCTTGTATTTCGTGAGATTTGGATGCTTCTGCATCTAGTTTCGATACGGAACTCGACATCATCATGTAAATTGCATGGATTGTGTGTCAAAGTTTGCTTAACAAACGACGTAAGAAACGAGACTGTAGATTCTATAGGTCACGATATATTTGCTCTCATATGGACATGTGATTGATTTGACAAAGCTGACCCTTGTATTTCGTGAGACTTGGATGCTTCTGCATCTAATTTCGATTCGGAACTCGACATCATCATATAAATTGCATGGATTGTGTGTCAAAGTTTGCTTAACAAACGACGTAAGAAACGAGACTGTTGATTCTATAGGTGACGATATATTTGCTCTCATATGGACATGTGATTGATTTGACAAAGCTGACCCTTGTATTTCTTGAGACTTGGATGCTTCTGCATCTAATTTCGATACGGAACTCGACATCATCATATAAATTGCATGGATTGTGTGTCAAAGTTTGCTTAACAAACGACGTACGAAACGAGATTGTAGATTCTATAGGTGACGATATATTTGCTCTCATATGGACATGTGATTGATTTGACAAAGCTGACCCTTGTATTTCGTGAGACTTGGATGCTTCTGCATCTAATTTCGATACGGAACTCGACATCATCATATAAATTGCATGGATTGTGTGTCAAAGTTTGCTTAACAAACGACGTAAGAAACGAGACTGTAGATTCTATAGGTCACGATATATTTGCTCTCATATGGACATGTGATTGATTTGACAAAGCTGACCCTTGTATTTCGTGAGATTTGGATGCTTCTGCATCTAATTTCGATTCGGAACTCGACATCATCATATAAATTGCATGGATTGTGTGTCAAAGTTTGCTTAACAAACGACGTAAGAAACGAGACTGTTGATTCTATAGGTGACGATATATTTGCTCTCATATGGACATGTGATTGATTTGACAAAGCTGACCCTTGTATTTCTTGAGACTTGGATGCTTCTGCATCTAATTTCGATACGGAACTCGACATCATCATAAAAATTGCATGGATTGTGTGTCAAAGTTTGCTTAACAAACGACGTAAGAAACGAGATTGTAGATTCTATAGGTGACGATATATTTGCTCTCATATGGACATGTGATTGATTTGACAAAGCTGACCCTTGTATTTCGTGAGACTTGGATGCTTCTGCATCTAATTTCGATACGGAACTCGACATCATCATATAAATTGCATGGATTGTGTGTCAAAGTTTGCTTAACAAACGACGTAAGAAACGAGACTGTAGATTCTATAGGTCACGATATATTTGCTCTCATATGGACATGTGATTGATTTGACAAAGCTGACCCTTGTATTTCGTGAGATTTGGATGCTTCTGCATCTAATTTCGATTCGGAACTCGACATCATCATATAAATTGCATGGATTGTGTGTCAAAGTTTGCTTAACAAACGACGTAAGAAACGAGACTGTAGATTCTATAGGTCACGATATATTTGCTCTCATATGGACATGTGATTGATTTGACAAAGCTGACCTTTGTATTTCGTGAGACTTGGATGCTTCTGCATCTAATTTCGATACGGAACTCGACATCATCATATAAATTGCATGGATTGTGTGTCAAAGTTTGCTTAACAAACGACGTAAGAAACGAGACTGTAGATTCTATAGGTCACGATATATTTGCTCTCATATGGACATGTGATTGATTTGACAAAGCTGACCTTTGTATTTCGTGAGACTTGGATGCTTCTGCATCTAATTTCGATTCGGAACTCGACATCATCATATAAATTGCATGGATTGTGTGTCAAAGTTTGCTTAACAAACGACGTAAGAAACGAGACTGTAGATTCTATAGGTGACGATATATTTGCTCTCATATGGACATGTGATTGATTTGACAAAGCTGACCCTTGTATTTCGTGAGACTTGGATGCTTCTGCATCTAATTTCGATACGGAACTCGACATCATCATATAAATTGCATGGATTGTGTGTCAAAGTTTGCTTAACAAACGACGTAAGAAACGAGACTGTAGATTCTATAGGTCACGATATATTTGCTCTCATATGGACATGTGATTGATTGACAAAGCTGACCCTTGTATTTCGTGAGACTTGGATGCTTCTGCATCTAATTTCGATACGGAACTCGACATCATCATATAAATTGCATGGATTGTGTGTCAAAGTTTGCTTAACAAACGACGTAAGAAACGAGACTGTAGATTCTATAGGTCACGATATATTTGCTCTCATATGGACATGTGATTGATTTGACAAAGCTGACCCTTGTATTTCTTGAGACTTGGATGCTTCTGCATCTAATTTCGATTCGGAACTCGACATCATCATATAAATTACATGGATTGTGTGTCAAAGTTTGCTTAACAAACGACATAAGAAACGAGACTGTAGATTCTATAGGTGACGATATATTTGCTCTCATATGGACATGTGATTGATTTGACAAAGCTGACCCTTGTTTTTCTTGAGACTTGGATGCTTCTGCATCTAATTTCGATACGGAACTCGACATCATCATATAAATTGCATGGATTGTGTGTCAAAGTTTGCTTAACAAACGACGTAAGAAACGAGACTGTAGACTCTATAGGTCACGATATATTTGCTCTCATATGGACATGTGATTGATTTGACAAAGCTGACCCTTGTATTTCGTGAGACTTGGATGCTTCTGCATCTAATTTCGATACGGAACTCGACATCATCATATAAATTGCATGGATTGTGTGTCAAAGTTTGCTTAACAAACGACGTAAGAAACGAGACTGTAGATTCTATAGGTGACGATATATTTGCTCTCATATGGACATGTGATTGATTTGACAAAGCTGACCTTTGTATTTCTTGAGACTTGGATGCTTCTGCATCTAATTTCGATACGGAACTCGACATCATCATATAAATTGCATGGATTGTGTGTCAAAGTTTGCTTAACAAACGACGTAAGAAACGAGACTGTAGATTCTATAGGTGACGATATATTTGCTCTCATATGGACATGTGATTGATTTGACAAAGCTGACCCTTGTATTTCGTGATACTTGGATGCTTCTGCATCTAATTTCGATTCGGAACTCGACATCATCATATAAATTGCATGGATTGTGTGTCAAAGTTTGCTTAACAAACGACGTAAGAAACGAGGCTGTAGATTCTATAGGTCACGATATATTTGCTCTCATATGGACATGTGATTGATTTGACAAAGCTGACCCTTGTATTTCGTGATACTTGGATGCTTCTGCATCTAGTTTCGATACGGAACTCGACATCATCATATAAATTGCATGGATTGTGTGTCAAAGTTTGCTTAACAAACGACGTAAGAAACGAGACTGTAGATTCTATAGGTCACGATATATTTGCTCTCATATGGACATGTGATTGATTTGACAAAGCTGACCCTTGTATTTCGTGAGATTTGGATGCTTCTGCATCTAGTTTCGATACGGAACTCGACATCATCATATAAATTGCATGGATTGTGTGTCAAAGTTTGCTTAACAAACGACGTAAGAAACGAGACTGTAGATTCTATAGGTCACGATATATTTGCTCTCATATGGACATGTGATTGATTTGACAAAGCTGACCCTTGTATTTCGTGATACTTGGATGCTTCTGCATCTAATTTCGATTCGGAACTCGACATCATCATATAAATTGCATGGATTGTGTGTCAAAGTTTGCTTAACAAACGACGTAAGAAACGAGGCTGTAGATTCTATAGGTCACGATATATTTGCTCTCATATGGACATGTGATTGATTTGACAAAGCTGACCCTTGTATTTCGTGAGACTTAGATGCTTCTGCATCTAATTTCGATTCGGAACTCGACATCATCATATAAATTGCATGGATTGTGTGTCAAAGTTTGCTTAACAAACGACGTAAGAAACGAGACTGTAGATTCTATAGGTCACGATATATTTGCTCTCATATGGACATGTGATTGATTTGACAAAGCTGACCCTTGTATTTCGTGATACTTGGATGCTTCTGCATCTAATTTCGATTCGGAACTCGACATCATCATATAAACTGCATGGATTGTGTGTCAAAGTTTGCTTAACAAACGACGTAAGAAACGAGGCTGTAGATGCTATAGGTCACGATATATTTGCTCTCATATGGACATGTGATTGATTTGACAAAGCTGACCCTTGTATTTCGTGATACTTGGATGCTTCTGCATCTAATTTCGATACGGAACTCGACATCATTATATAAATTACATGGATTGTGTGTCAAAGTTTGCTTAACAAACGACGTAAGAAACGAGACTGTAGATTCTATAGGTCACGATATATTTGCTCTCATATGGACATGTGATTGATTTGACAAAGCTGACCCTTGTATTTCGTGAGACTTGGATGCTTCTGCATCTAATTTCGATACGGAACTCGACATCATCATATAAATTGCATGGATTGTGTGTCAAAGTTTGCTTAACAAACGACGTAAGAAACGAGACTGTAGATTCTATAGGTCACGATATATTTGCTCTCATATGGACATGTGATTGATTTGACAAAGCTGACCCTTGTATTTCGTGAGACTTGGATGCTTCTGCATCTAATTTCGATACGGAACTCGACATCATCATATAAATTGCATGGATTGTGTGTCAAAGTTTGCTTAACAAACGACGTAAGAAACGAGACTGTAGATTCTATAGGTCACGATATATTTGCTCTCATATGGACATGTGATTGATTTGACAAAGCTGACCTTTGTATTTCGTGATACTTGGATGCTTCTGCATCTAATTTCGATTCGGAACTCGACATCATCATATAAATTGCATGGATTGTGTGTCAAAGTTTGCTTAACAAACGACGTAAGAAACGAGACTGTAGATTCTATAGGTCACGATATATTTGCTCTCATATGGACATGTGATTGATTTGACAAAGCTGACCCTTGTATTTCGTGAGACTTGGATGCTTCTGCATCTAATTTCGATACGGAACTCGACATCATCATATAAATTGCATGGATTGTGTGTCAAAGTTTGCTTAACAAACGACGTAAGAAACGAGACTGTAGATTCTATAGGTCACGATATATTTGCTCTCATATGGACATGTGATTGATTTGACAAAGCTGACCCTTGTATTTCGTGAGACTTGGATGCTTCTGCATCTAATTTCGATACGGAACTCGACATCATCATATAAATTGCATGGATTGTGTGTCAAAGTTTGCTTAACAAACGACGTAAGAAACGAGACTGTAGATTCTATAGGTCACGATATATTTGCTCTCATATGGACATGTGATTGATTTGACAAAGCTGACCCTTGTATTTCGTGAGATTTGGATGCTTCTGCATCTAATTTCGATTCGGAACTCGACATCATCATATAAATTGCATGGATTGTGTGTCAAAGTTTGCTTAACAAACGACGTAAGAAACGAGACTGTTGATTCTATAGGTGACGATATATTTGCTCTCATATGGACATGTGATTGATTTGACAAAGCTGACCCTTGTATTTCTTGAGACTTGGATGCTTCTGCATCTAATTTCGATACGGAACTCGACATCATCATATAAATTGCATGGATTGTGTGTCAAAGTTTGCTTAACAAACGACGTAAGAAACGAGACTGTAGATTCTATAGGTCACGATATATTTGCTCTCATATGGACATGTGATTGATTTGACAAAGCTGACCCTTGTATTTCGTGATACTTGGATGCTTCTGCATCTAATTTCGATTCGGAACTCGACATCATCATATAAATTGCATGGATTGTGTGTCAAAGTTTGCTTAACAAACGACGTAAGAAACGAGACTGTAGATTCTATAGGTCACGATATATTTGCTCTCATATGGACATGTGATTGATTTGGCAAAGCTGACCTTTGTATTTCGTGAGACTTGGATGCTTCTGCATCTAATTTCGATTCGGAACTCGACATCATCATATAAATTGCATGGATTGTGTGTCAAAGTTTGCTTAACAAACGACGTAAGAAACGAGGCTGTAGATTCTATAGGTCACGATATATTTGCTCTCATATGGACATGTGATTGATTTGACAAAGCTGACCCTTGTATTTCGTGAGATTTGGATGCTTCTGCATCTAGTTTCGATACGGAACTCGACATCATCATGTAAATTGCATGGATTGTGTGTCAAAGTTTGCTTAACAAACGACGTAAGAAACGAGACTGTAGATTCTATAGGTCACGATATATTTGCTCTCATATGGACATGTGATTGATTTGACAAAGCTGACCCTTGTATTTCGTGATACTTAGATGCTTCTGCATCTAATTTCGATACGGAACTCGACATCATCATATAAATTACATGGATTGTGTGTCAAAGTTTGCTTAACAAACGACGTAAGAAACGAGACTGTAGATTCTATAGGTCACGATATATTTGCTCTCATATGGGCATGTGATTGATTTGACAAAGCTGACCCTTGTATTTCGTGAGACTTGGATGCTTCTGCATCTAATTTCGATACGGAACTCGACATCATTATATAAATTGCATGGATTGTGTGTCAAAGTTTGCTTAACAAACGACGTAAGAAACGAGACTGTAGATTCTATAGGTCACGATATATTTGCTCTCATATGGACATGTGATTGATTTGACAAAGCTGACCCTTGTATTTCTTGAGACTTGGATGCTTCTGCATCTAATTTCGATACGGAACTCGACATCATCATAAAAATTGCATGGATTGTGTGTCAAAGTTTGCTTAACAAACGACGTAAGAAACGAGACTGTAGATTCTGTAGGTGACGATATATTTGCTCTCGTATGGACATGTGATTGATTTGACAAAGCTGACCCTTGTATTTCTTGAGACTTGGATGCTTCTGCATCTAATTTCGATTCGGAACTCGACATCATCATATAAATTACATGGATTGTGTGTCAAAGTTTGCTTAACAAACGACATAAGAAACGAGACTGTAGATTCTATAGGTGACGATATATTTGCTCTCATATGGACATGTGATTGATTTGACAAAGCTGACCCTTGTTTTTCTTGAGACTTGGATGCTTCTGCATCTAATTTCGATACGGAACTCGACATCATCATATAAATTGCATGGATTGTGTGTCAAAGTTTGCTTAACAAACGACGTAAGAAACGAGACTGTAGACTCTATAGGTCACGATATATTTGCTCTCATATGGACATGTGATTGATTTGACAAAGCTGACCCTTGTATTTCGTGAGACTTGGATGCTTCTGCATCTAATTTCGATACGGAACTCGACATCATCATATAAATTGCATGGATTGTGTGTCAAAGTTTGCTTAACAAACGACGTAAGAAACGAGACTGTAGATTCTATAGGTGACGATATATTTGCTCTCATATGGACATGTGATTGATTTGACAAAGCTGACCTTTGTATTTCTTGAGACTTGGATGCTTCTGCATCTAATTTCGATACGGAACTCGACATCATCATATAAATTGCATGGATTGTGTGTCAAAGTTTGCTTAACAAACGACGTAAGAAACGAGACTGTAGATTCTATAGGTGACGATATATTTGCTCTCATATGGACATGTGATTGATTTGACAAAGCTGACCCTTGTATTTCGTGATACTTGGATGCTTCTGCATCTAATTTCGATTCGGAACTCGACATCATCATATAAATTGCATGGATTGTGTGTCAAAGTTTGCTTAACAAACGACGTAAGAAACGAGGCTGTAGATTCTATAGGTCACGATATATTTGCTCTCATATGGACATGTGATTGATTTGACAAAGCTGACCCTTGTATTTCGTGATACTTGGATGCTTCTGCATCTAGTTTCGATACGGAACTCGACATCATCATATAAATTGCATGGATTGTGTGTCAAAGTTTGCTTAACAAACGACGTAAGAAACGAGACTGTAGATTCTATAGGTCACGATATATTTGCTCTCATATGGACATGTGATTGATTTGACAAAGCTGACCCTTGTATTTCGTGAGATTTGGATGCTTCTGCATCTAGTTTCGATACGGAACTCGACATCATCATATAAATTGCATGGATTGTGTGTCAAAGTTTGCTTAACAAACGACGTAAGAAACGAGACTGTAGATTCTATAGGTCACGATATATTTGCTCTCATATGGACATGTGATTGATTTGACAAAGCTGACCCTTGTATTTCGTGATACTTGGATGCTTCTGCATCTAATTTCGATTCGGAACTCGACATCATCATATAAATTGCATGGATTGTGTGTCAAAGTTTGCTTAACAAACGACGTAAGAAACGAGGCTGTAGATTCTATAGGTCACGATATATTTGCTCTCATATGGACATGTGATTGATTTGACAAAGCTGACCCTTGTATTTCGTGAGACTTAGATGCTTCTGCATCTAATTACGATTCGGAACTCGACATCATCATATAAATTGCATGGATTGTGTGTCAAAGTTTGCTTAACAAACGACGTAAGAAACGAGACTGTAGATTCTATAGGTCACGATATATTTGCTCTCATATGGACATGTGATTGATTTGACAAAGCTGACCCTTGTATTTCGTGATACTTGGATGCTTCTGCATCTAATTTCGATTCGGAACTCGACATCATCATATAAACTGCATGGATTGTGTGTCAAAGTTTGCTTAACAAACGACGTAAGAAACGAGACTGTAGATTCTATAGGTCACGATATATTTGCTCTCATATGGACATGTGATTGATTTGACAAAGCTGACCCTTGTATTTCGTGATACTTAGATGCTTCTGCATCTAATTTCGATTCGGAACTCGACATCATCATATAAATTGCATGGATTGTGTGTCAAAGTTTGCTTAACAAACGACGTAAGAAACGAGACTGTAGATTCTATAGGTCACGATATATTTGCTCTCATATGGACATGTGATTGATTTGACAAAGCTGACCCTTGTATTTCGTGAGACTTGGATGCTTCTGCATCTAGTTTCGATACGGAACTCGACATCATCATATAAATTGCATGGATTGTGTGTCAAAGTTTGCTTAACAAACGACGTAAGAAACGAGGCTGTAGATTCTATAGGTCACGATATATTTGCTCTCATATGGACATGTGATTGATTTGACAAAGCTGACCCTTGTATTTCGTGAGACTTGGATGCTTCTGCATCTAATTTCGATTCGGAACTCGACATCATCATATAAATTACATGGATTGTGTGTTAAAGTTTGCTTAACAAACGACGTAAGAAACGAGACTGTAGATTCTATAGGTCACGATATATTTGCTCTCATATGGACATGTGATTGATTTGACAAAGCTGACCCTTGTATTTCGTGAGACTTGGATGCTTCTGCATCTAATTTCGATACGGAACTCGACATCATCATATAAATTGCATGGATTGTGTGTCAAAGTTTGCTTAACAAACGACGTAAGAAACGAGACTGTAGATTCTATAGGTGACGATATGTTTGCTCTCATATGGACATGTGATTGATTTGACAAAGCTGACCCTTGTATTTCTTGAGACTTGGATGCTTCTGCATCTAGTTTCGATACGGAACTCGACATCATCATATAAATTGCATGGATTGTGTGTCAAAGTTTGCTAAACAAACGACGTAAGAAACGAGACTGTAGATTCTATAGGTCACGATATATTTGCTCTCATATGGACATGTGATTGATTTGACAAAGCTGTTCTTGTATTTCTTGAGACTTGGATGCTTCTGCATCTAATTTCGATACGGAACTCGACATCATTATATAAATTGCATGGATTGTGTGTCAAAGTTTGCTTAACAAACGACGTAAGAAACGAGACTGTAGATTCTATAGGTCACGATATATTTGCTCTCATATGGACATGTGATTGATTTGACAAAGCTGACCTTGTATTTCTTGAGACTTGGATGCTTCTGCATCTAATTTCGATACGGAACTCGACATCATCATATAAATTGCATGGATTGTGTGTCAAAGTTTGCTTAACAAACGACGTAAGAAACGAGGCTGTAGATTCTATAGGTCACGATATATTTGCTCTCATATGGACATGTGATTGATTTGACAAAGCTGACCTTTGTATTTCGTGAGACTTGGATGCTTCTGCATCTAATTTCGATTCGGAACTCGACATCATCATATAAATTGCATGGATTGTGTGTCAAAGTTTGCTTAACAAACGACGTAAGAAACGAGGCTGTAAATTCTATAGGTCACGATATATTTGCTCTCATATGGACATGTGATTGATTTGACAAAGCTGACCCTTGTATTTCGTGATACTTGGATGCTTCTGCATCTAATTTCGATTCGGAACTCGACATCATCATATAAATTGCATGGATTGTGTGTCAAAGTTTGCTTAACAAACGACGTAAGAAACGAGACTGTAGATTCTATAGGTCACGATATATTTGCTCTCATATGGACATGTGATTGATTTGACAAAGCTGACCCTTGTATTTCGTGATACTTGGATGCTTCTGCATCTAATTTCGATTCGGAACTCGACATCATCATATAAATTGCATGGATTGTGTGTCAAAGTTTGCTTAACAAACGACGTAAGAAACGAGACTGTAGATTCTATAGGTCACGATATATTTGCTCTCATATGGACATGTGATTGATTTGACAAAGCTGACCCTTGTATTTCGTGATACTTGGATGCTTCTGCATCTAATTTCGATTCGGAACTCGACATCATCATATAAATTGCATGGATTGTGTGTCAAAGTTTGCTTAACAAACGACGTAAGAAACGAGGCTGTAGATTCTATAGGTCACGATATATTTGCTCTCATATGGACATGTGATTGATTTGACAAAGCTGACCCTTGTATTTCGTGAGACTTAGATGCTTCTGCATCTAATTTCGATTCGGAACTCGACATCATCATATAAATTGCATGGATTGTGTGTCAAAGTTTGCTTAACAAACGACGTAAGAAACGAGACTGTAGATTCTATAGGTCACGATATATTTGCTCTCATATGGACATGTGATTGATTTGACAAAGCTGACCCTTGTATTTCGTGATACTTGGATGCTTCTGCATCTAATTTCGATTCGGAACTCGACATCATCATATAAACTGCATGGATTGTGTGTCAAAGTTTGCTTAACAAACGACGTAAGAAACGAGACTGTAGATTCTATAGGTCACGATATATTTGCTCTCATATGGACATGTGATTGATTTGACAAAGCTGACCCTTGTATTTCGTGATACTTAGATGCTTCTGCATCTAATTTCGATTCGGAACTCGACATCATCATATAAATTGCATGGATTGTGTGTCAAAGTTTGCTTAACAAACGACGTAAGAAACGAGACTGTAGATTCTATAGGTCACGATATATTTGCTCTCATATGGACATGTGATTGATTTGACAAAGCTGACCCTTGTATTTCGTGAGACTTGGATGCTTCTGCATCTAAGTTTCGATACGGAACTCGACATCATCATATAAATTGCATGGATTGTGTGTCAAAGTTTGCTTAACAAACGACGTAAGAAACGAGACTGTAGATTCTATAGGTCACGATATATTTGCTCTCATATGGACATGTGATTGATTTGACAAAGCTGACCCTTGTATTTCGTGAGACTTGGATGCTTCTGCATCTAATTTCGATTCGGAACTCGACATCATCATATAAATTGCATGGATTGTGTGTCAAAGTTTGCTTAACAAACGACGTAAGAAACGAGACTGTAGATTCTATAGGTCACGATATATTTGCTCTCATATGGACATGTGATTGATTTGACAAAGCTGACCCTTGTATTTCGTGAGACTTGGATGCTTCTGCATCTAATTTCGATACGGAACTCGACATCATCATATAAATTGCATGGATTGTGTGTCAAAGTTTGCTAAACAAACGACGTAGATTCTGTAGATTCTATAGGTCACGATATATTGCTCTCATATGGACATGTGATTGATTTGACAAAGCTGACCCTTGT